>NC_052068.1:81688132-81793132 GCF_015852505.1 Tachyglossus aculeatus
AATAGAGTAATAAATCTGTACAAACATATATACAGGTGCTGTGGGGAGGGGAAGGAGGTAGGGTGGGGTGGGGAGGGGAGAGGAAGGAGGGGGCTCATTTTAATTGTGCTTGGTGAGAGGATGACACAAAGAAATGCTTCCAAATTGTATCCACTTTGGTTTATTTTTATTAGAAAACTAAATTTTTGCAAAAAATGCTTATAATGCAGAAAATATTTGGGTTAACATTTCTAAACCTCAAAGAAAATGTACTTTTCCAAACAGTTATCAGATTTATGTATTTAGTTGACATTTCAGTGTGGACTTAATTCAGTTACTTTGGGTGTCTGCATTTTTTTCCAGTAAACTTCTTCAGTACTACTTATAAGCCAGTTAAATTTGTATATTTGATTTTTGCCCACGTGCAGTGTGCATCTGCAGGTGGGGTCAAATCAAACAGGCCAGTGCAAGATCAAAAAGTCTAGACCACATTGTGCCCACATGAAAATCCTTGTTTATTGTGTGGTCATGTTTATGTTTGCAGGTTTTGGCACTTTTTCCCGATTTTGACTTAATTTAGAAAGGATAGCTTTAGGGGATTCTAGCCTCCAAAATTGCCTCTTAGCAGAACATTGTTAACACCAAGTCTGTTCAATTATCCTGTTCCGCGGGCCCTTCCTTTCTTCAGTTGTTGAATATTCTGATTCTTCTCCCACCGATGGAGTGATTCTTGTGGGGATATTTCATGAGGAAAAGCAGTGATGATCGGATTGTTCAAACAAAGGCACGCAAGCACGTTCACTTTCGTTACTAAACTCTGTAATTAGGTACCGGTGAATGAATATTTCTGCCTTTACCAAGAACAAACACATCAGTCAAGGATTTCATCACCATGATTCAAAATTTCAAATTGGCACGCACTGTCAACCAGAAGTGTTTGTTTCAGGCAGCACAGTGAAGCACATTTGTGGGGGGCAGTGGAGACAGACAAATATTTCCGCAAGCATTTTCAAAAGCCATTTGCTCCCCATATTCCCGCTTGGAATCTTTCCTATTGGCTAGGAATTCTTGAAGACTGGACAATGCCGCCTGGTGGAAACATTTGCAAAGTTGTTCGCTGGCATCCCGTTTAAATAGCTTCTGAAAGCCTTTGTGCTTTCCCGCAGCGATTCTTTTACCGAGGAAAGATACATGATTTTTAGAAATTTGCTAAGATAACCTAAGCCCCTTTGAAAAGGGCGCGAAAGAAAGATAGTTGTTAGAAACCTTCCGAACTATGAACAGCTACATTCAGTGGTATCAGACCATCTTCAAAGGCCTAACTAAAAGTTCCTCAAAATGTTCATTTTGCCATGATTTGAAAATGGAAAATCAATTTTTTTGACGGAGCTGAATGTGAAAGAGAAGCAGCATTGCTCAGTGGAAAGAGCACGGGCTCTGGAGTCGGAGGTCATGGGTTCAAATCCCGGCTCCCGAACTGTCAGCTGTGTGACTTTGAGCAAGTCACTTCACTTCTCTGTGCCTGTTACCTCATCTGTAAAATGAGGATTAAAACTGTGTGCCCCCCGTGGGACAACCTGATCACTTTGTAACCTCCCCAGCGCTTTAGAACAGTGCTTTGCACATAGTAAGGGCTTAACAAATACCATCATTATTATTATGAAAGCATTTTAAATTATTGTAATTGTCAATTACTAATGTTTGGAAAATAAGCCTTAAGAACCTCAGAGCAGGCCAATTATCTCCTATTTCCTAGGTATGTAATTCAGTATTATGCTTCAAAGGCTTTTGGATCAGGTGCTACTTTACCATATGGATATTTTAATTAGAAATAACAATGTAGATCTGGATACCCAAAAATGGTATTGACAGTGTACGGAGATGTACTGTGATGCATCGGTTCTGTATGTGTGAATGAATATATATGAACAAATATATCCATAAATTCACAAGTAAACAAGATAGGTGTTTTCATACGCTCCTCTCACTTTCTCAAGTAGTATTTATAGATTTTAGAGTGTGTGTGGAGTTTCAGGGTGTTTTACCAACTTAAAAATTGAATATGGCATTTATAATAATCTTGCTGCATTGTTTCACATCTAAATATAAAGGAAATGATTGAACAATAAGCCTCCTATGTAAGTGTAAAATTATAAACCAGTTGTATGGTTGGGTCCACATAAATATCTTTTTATAATTTAAATAACTGAAGAATGGTGCCTGATTTTCAGGAAGCGTCTGCATGTTTTGGAAGATCATTGTTCTTAACTGAGCAAGGAATGAGTGCATTTGAGGAAACATTGTCATCATAGGGGAAAATGAGGAGTGGCAGCAATTTAGGGAAATGAGATTGCTGATCCATATTTTGGATAGTCTATAAAAGTTCTGTGACGGCTTTCATGTTCTCAGAGCAGTTTGAATAGTTGAACGATGACCAGGAGATTCTAGCCATTACAGATTGTGCAATTTATTAAAAAAAAAAAAAGGCAACCTCAGGAATATTTCTACAACAGCCCAGAGAGCAGTTGATAAAAATTGCTGTTTGACATTGGACCAGATTAGTTTTGACACTTCTATAGAAAGCTTTTTCAGTTCTCATTACAGATCCAGTTCTCTCCCCAAGAAATTTTCAATATGAATAACAGCATTTGTTTTTCATTTTTAAAATTTATTATTTAAAAGATGAGTGCATGGCGTAATGATAACTGGTTGGGTAGGCTCCTTTACTTCTTACTTATGTTTCTGTCCTAATTCCACAAATTCACACCTTCACTGTAGCATGCCAAATATAGGCAGTTTTATATGTAGGTAATAGACATTCCCTTGGAATGTCTCCTTTATTCTACTTTGGAGAGCTTTATAACACTTGACATTATCTTTGGATAAAGTAACTTCATCATCAGTTACCAAGGAGAAGACTGTGGTGTGCCACCACCTTTTCAGGGAGGGTGCATAGCAACTTGAGATCTGTTAATTCAATTATTTGATTCTGTTGTTGGCTAAACCTCTGGGGGAAAAGAAAAAATAGGATCGTGTCAGTTGTGAATGTTCAGCTTTTAAGTTTTTTTTTTCCAAATATGAAAACTAGCGATGAACGCTGGGTGTATGTATGTCAAATATTTTCAGCTCTGAAAATACTTCAAATTTTCAGCTGATTTTCTCTGCCCAAGTGATGAGATGGTTGGTCTCGTGGCCGAGTAGCTTCATTAGGTAGCAAAATGCTTATCTCGGAAGACTGCTTTGTAGCCCAGAAAGTAAAAACGGTATCCTTGGTGGTTACCTTTGAAGGGATCTTTATTTGAAGAGACTTGACTGAGAATTTCAGGAGACAAGGAAAATCAATATAAAAGTATGCGATTCAAAGTAAAGTCTATAGCCAAAACTCCTTAATTGTGATGCATTTGCTGAGTTTTCCTCTTCCATCGTCGGCCCTGCTCTGTTGCCATATGGTGTACCATGGAACATTTAACTTGTCAGATATAATGGATTGTCCTGGAAGCAGATTTTCGCTTTGAGCGCTCGGCTCCTTTCTTGCATTTCACTCTCAGCTCCAGGCTGCAGGATGAAGGATTGTGGTGGAAACGCAAAGAAGAGACACACAGTTGATTCCCCTAAGAGAGTGACCTATATGCCACAAAATTTTACCCACGGAAAGAGGTATTATCCCTGTCACTGTCCCTAGCAGGCTGCATGTCAGAACCATTTAATTGCGTCGGGACTTAACAGATTGTGCAAATGTTTCAGAATCAAGTGCTTAGTAATAATAAAAGCTTGTCATTTCAACTTATGCAGGAACATTGACCAAGAAATGAGAATTATTTATTGTGACCTACATGTAACTTAAACTACCTAGAAGTAGTAAATTGGTTTATCTTCTAATGCTACCGAAACTTTTTTTTTTAATGACACTAAGTACACCCCTCGATGACCATCGTTTGCCTTTGTTCAGTAGATAGGAAAAAGGTAAACTATTGGTGAGGTCACCATGTATGTGGATAGACCAGTGATAATTGATTATCTTCGTACATTTTGCACTTTGAAGCTGAAAGCAAAAATCTCTTCTTTCTTGCCTTGCCCCATCTATTTGAAATTAAAGCCTGCAGAATCTCTGTTGGATTAAGCCATCTCTCTGTAATAGTGAACGGAATTTTACTCAGTGTCTCTCTAACTTAGATTTTAGTCTCATCATGGAGAATTTTGTGGTTTAAAATAGCTACTTTTGTTTTGTCTGAAATAGGCTGGGAAAATCGTACTTGTTAAGCACTTATCTGTGTGCCAGGTAAGCTCTGGGATACATAGAAGATAATCCTGTTGGACTCAGAACCTGTCCTATTAGGGGTTTGCTGTCTTTGTAGGAAGGAGGAGGATTTAATCCCCATTTTATAGATAAGGTAACTGAGGCCCAGAGAAGTTAAGTGACTTGCCTAAAGTCACACAGCAAAGTGAATGATCCAGAATTAGAACCCAGATCCTCTGACTCCTAAGTCCATTCTATTTCTACTAGGTCTTGCTCTACCCTAAAAGAAAGAAGCAGCATTGCTATAAAGGAGGAAAATGTTGTTTTCCTAAACATTTAAATAACACCAGTTTTAGTGTTAAATACATTTTAAGCTGTCACTTTTTCATTGCCAGAACAATTGAAATGGTATTTATTTTTACTGATCCTGGAAAATCTATATACATTAAAGAACAAATTTAAAGGCATAAGTTTAAATTAGCATTCATTCATTCAATCGTATTTATTGAGCGCTAATTGTGTGCAGAGCACTGTACTAAGCACTTGGGAAGTACAAGTTGGCAACATATAGAGACGGTTCCTACCCAGCAGCGGGCTCACAGTCTAGAAGGGAGAGACAGACAACAAAACATATTAACAAAATAAAATGAATAGAGTAGTAAATATGTACAAGTAAAATAGAGTAATAAATCTGTACAAACATATATGCAGGTGCTGTGGGGAGGGGATGGAGGTAGGGTGGGGGGATGGGGAAGGGGAGAGGAAGGAGGGGGTTCAGTCTGGGAAGACCTCCTGGAGGAGGTGAGCTCTCATTAGGGCTTTGAAGGGAGGAAGCATTGTTATTGTGACAATCAAGCAAGTATTATTGATGGAGAATTTATCATATTTACCCAGGATAAAGATCAATAAATAAACATGTATAAAACAACTTTAAGCTTGGCCATTACAAAACATAAGCACGTGTTTATATATGTGCCAGTGTGTGAAGTGAGCGTAAAGGTACGAAGACACAAACTGATGAACTTCAGCATCACATGTTTTTCTAGTAATATTTTGTCTTCCCCAATTTACCCAATAACTCATTCGTTCAACTTAGAAAACGTCCCAAAGCCATTTTCTGCAGCAGTTTTGGCCTAAACACGTACCTGGGTGCCAGTTTTGCAAGTTGCTTTTTGCCGTTTTTATCTACAGTTCATTTAATTCGTTGGATTATTTTTCCACTTGTGTGATGAATTTGTCTATATTCTCAGCCCAGAGAATGTAAGTGCTGAATAAAATTGGTGTCAGGCCACAAGTCACTTATTAGGGTTTGGTTGCCCTCTGCTGGAAGCTTCAAATTCAAACTCACTGGATGTTCCTCCCTATTTATGAATCTGTCTTTTCCCTAACCTTTGAAGGAGTGTGATCTCATCCTGTCTGCCCAACTTATCAATGTTTCTGAACTCTATTGCCCCAAGCTTTTCATTATCGCATACGGGGCTCTTTAGAACTTTGGGGTGGATATCATATTTTTAGTGAAAACCTTAAAAATTGTAGAACAACATTTAGTCCATCAGTGCCGCTGTATTTCTTTAGATACAGACCAGATTTCATGTTTCATTATTTCAAAATTCCCTCTTCGTACCCTTAGTTTGAAATATGATGATGGGGAAACAACTGATAAACTTTGGAAAATTTGCATCTGGTTTTGAGTTATGCCACATCAATCAATCGTATTTATTGAGCGCTTACTGTGTGCAGAGCACTGTACTAAGCACTTACCTGTATATAAAGGTAGTATAAATTGCTAACTGATCTGTTGAGAACTCCCGTAAGAACTGAAAGCATAGTGTTTATTTACTTTGCAAAAAAAATCCCAAACAACTAATACTTATTTACCTTTTAATGCACTAAGAAGACATTTTCAGTTTTCTTAAAGCAAATTAACCTGACAAGCAGCCTTTAGAGTAGTACTTCAGAAGCTGACATTTCACATAATAATAATAATAATAATAATAATGGCATTTATTAAGCACTTACTATGTGCAAAGCACTGTTCTAAGCACTTGGGAGGTTACAAAGTGATCAGGTTGTCCTACGGGGGGCTCCCAGTCTTAATCCCCATTTTACAGATGAGGTAACTGAGGCACAGAGAAGTGAAGTGACTTGCCCAAAGTCACACAGCTGACAGTTGGTGGAGCCGGGATTAATTAATGAAGTGTATGTGTGAGATAGGAAAAGGCAAGTAAGCTCATTGTGGGCAGGGAATGTGTTTACCAACTCTGTCATATTCTACTTTCCCAAGCTCTTAGAACAGTTCTCTGCACACAGTAGGTGTTCAATAAGATTGATTGATTGATTAACACTAAGCAGTGTGGCCTAGTGGATAGAGCATGGGCCTGGGAATCAGAAAGACCTGGGTCGTAATCCCGGCTCTGCCACTTCTCTGCTGTGTGACCTTGGGAAAGTCACTTCACTTCTCTTGTGCCTCAGTTACCTCATCTGGAAAATGCGGATTAAGACGGAGCCCCATGTGGGATAGGGACTGTGTCCAACCCGATTACCTTGTATCTACCTCAGTGCTTTGAACAGTGTTTGGCACGTAGTAGGAAGTGTTAACAAATACCATTGCCAACAAGATTGTTGTTTTATTCTCAGATCATGTATGTTAAGGCAGATTTAGTGATACTACCTACCTGTGATAGGGACAAATATGCTTTTGAACTGTAATCCTACCATACCTGTCTGTTCTCCTATTAATCAATCAATCAATTGTATTTATTGAGCGCCTACTGTGTGCAGAGCACTGTACTAAGCACTTGGGAAGTACAAGATGGCAACATATAGAGACGGTCCCTACCCAACAGTGGGCTCATAGTCTAAAAGGGGGAGACAGAGAACAAAACCAAACATACTAACAAAATAAAATAAATAGAATAGATATGTACAAGTAAAATAAATAAATAAATAGAGTAATAAATATGTACAGACATATATACATATATACAGGTGCTGTGGGGAAGGGAAGGAGGTAAGATGGGGGGATGAAGAGGGGGACGAGGGGGAAAGGAAGGAAGGGGCTCAGCCTGCACACTTTACCCTTCTAATGCCGACCTACTCACTGTAGGTCTGGTCTATCTCACTGCCGACCTCTCTCCAATGTGCTGCCTTTGACCTGGAATGTCCTCCCTCTTCATATCCCGTAGACAGTCATTCTCCCACCTTCAAAGCTTATCGCAGGTACATCTCTTGCAAGAGGCCTTTCCAGACTAAGCCCTCATTTCCTCTTCTTGCACTTGAATTTACTCCCTTTCTATATCCCTCCCTTAGCCCTGTAGCACTTCTGTACATATCCAGAATTCATTTATTTTAATTAATTTCTACCTCCCCCTCTAGACTGTAAGATTGCAGTGGTAAGGAAATGGATCTCCCAACTCTTGTCATATTGTGCTGACCCAAACGCTTTGTAGGGTGTTCTGCACGCAGTAAGTATTCAGTAAATATAATTCATTGATTAGTAACTGAGTGCTTACTGTTTGCTGAGCACTGTACTAAGTGCTTCGGAGAGTACAATATAGCGGAGTTGAGAGACATACTCCCTGATCACTTAAGAAGAGATAGTCAAGTTTAGTGCTCTGCTAAAGCTTTCATTTTGTGCGTTTATCAGAATTTATATTGCTAGTTGATGATTACAGGTGAATTTGATCTATTATATGAAAGCTTTATCTTTTTGAGCTCTTTCCGTGAAAGACACTCAAGTGGCATTTCTGAAAGTTTAGAGGGGTGGATTTACATGTCCCAGCAACAAAATTATATAGCTAGAATTATACCTGTTTTCTGTTCCTTCCATGACATTCAGATTAAAGCTATTTTTTTCTAAGTGATTTTTGTTTTCGTGCCTTGTGGTTAAACCTGGAAAATCCAGGAAAAATCCAGGTTTTTCTAATACAGGATGCATTTCTTCTGAGTTGAGGTCCCTCAACGATGAATGATGAGGGGTAACTCTAGTGCCAGCTGCTGTATTTTTTTTTTTAGCCTGTTGACTATGTTCTTATCCTTTTTTCTCTTTTCTTCTATCATCTGTCTCCTTTCACATCTTGTATCCCATTCCTTCAATGGCCACGTTGCCTCATAATTCTACCCTCTTTGCCCCTTCCTCAAATACATTTCCATTCTCATATCTTGGCGTCCCTTCTAGACATGGCAAGCTCTCAAACTCTTCATACTGGGATTTAACTGGAAAAATGCATCTTCTTCATGGACATGCTAAGACATCATAGGGCTAAGAATCACTCTGCTGTAGCTAAGAGACTAACGGCTGCTCTAGGATGGCACATGTCCATGGAAGCTGCCCACTGTGCTTGGCATCCCTACAATACATTGCAGTGAAGAAGCTGAAAGTCGTAATAATAATAATAATAATGGCATTTATTAAGTGCTTACTATGTGCAAAGCACTGTTCTAAGTGCTGGAAGTAAAGAGTAAAGTGCTCTTAAGTGCTGTTAAGAGTAAAGGGGTCTTAAGAGTAAAGGGTGTAACACTTTTGCCAAATGCAAATTCATCTTGAAAGTTACCCTATAGTTTATGACCATTTCTGCAGTCTCAGTACCCTGTCAAGTAACAACTAAAATGTAAACCTATTTGATTTTCTTGGTACTTTCTACTCTGCATCTTTGGGATCATTTTTTTTTATCTTTGCCTATGTCCAAATACTAGCACAATGCCGTAGTATGCTTTCTAATTGTGCTAAGACCATAACATTTTATTATTGTTGTTATATTATTATCATTATTGTAATTGTTATCTTTCTTATGACTTTACTGTGTATTAAGCACTGTTCTAAGCACTGGGCTAGCTGCAAGTTAATTAGGTCCAACGCAGCCTCTGTCCCACATGGGGCTCACAATGTGAGTGTGACAGAGGACGTATTGAATACACATTTTCCTGATGAGGAAACAGGCACAGAGAAGCAAAGTGACTTGCCCAGCATCACCCAAGAGGCAACTCTCAGGACCCAGATTAGAACCCACATCCTCTAACCCCTAGGGCCATGCTCTTTCCACTAGGATAATGGGAATTCAGGGGAACCTGGATTCTAATCTCAGCTCTGTCACTTGTCTGCTGTGGGACCTTGGCATATAGGTCAAGGGGTCATAAAGGTCATATATATGGGACCTTGGGCAAGGCACTTCAGTTCTCTGTGCCTCAGTTACCTCATCTGTAAAATGGGGATTCAGTACCTGTCATCCCTTCTATTTAGACTGTGAGCGTCCTGTGGGACGGGGTTGTGTCCAACATGATTATCTTGAATACATCCCAGCACTGAGTACAGTGTCTGGTGTATCGTAAACATTTAACAAGTACGATGTAAATTAAAGACTAACAAGTCTACATTTTGATTTTCCTTCTGCTTTTAGCCACATGCCCTAATGTGGCCTGTAATTGAGAGAAAAATCTTTCTTCATGACAAATCATAAAAGAATCTCAGAAGACCGGAAAAAGTCAGAATTCCTGAAGGCCTTATCCAAAGGCCCCAATCCTGCTCTCTTTTCTCCCACTTCTAACACCTAGGTATCCCACTGAAGGTAATGGAGCAGAGGCAGAGGTAAATCTTGCCACATGTGCTCAGAGAGAAAACCTGCAAATTACAGTGGCATCGATTCTCCATATAGTTGAGATGTCTTGTGTTTCCAGATGCTCATTTATCTCTGTTTGGAGATTGAAAGGGATAGAAGACGGATCTAGAGGCATATTGGGTTTGGAACATAAAGATGCTGAACAAAATGTTAGCCTTTCACCTCTGAAGGCCTTGAGTTGGGTGGATGGTTGCTCATTAGTGAAAAGCTGTTTAGCAATCTGAAATGAGTTTCTAATTGTGCTAAGAGAATGGCATTGAGAAATTCTTATTTAAGGACAAATTTAGAGGCCTATCACACTGAAGTAATAAGATGTATTTAACCCTTAACTGTTTTTGTTTAAAAAGCTAACTGAATCATATGGATTGTACATTTGTATTCTGTCCCTAGTAACCTATTGCATTATCAGGCTGACTAGTATTTGCCTCCTACAAGGTCTCCTTTTTGGCTGTCTGATTTGCACACTTATTACAAAATGGTCAGTATACTAATTACCTTTATTGTTACCTGGACTCTCAAGCTATGGGTTATCTGTCCTGTTCTTCTTTCTACTAAGTTTTAACAGTTGTGACAGTTTTCATAATTATTTTGATGAATTAAAAAGAAAAAACCTTAGGCAGTACTGGAAATTTGAAAGATCAGATGAAAAAGATATTTTCTGAACATTAAAAATGAAAGTTCTAATCAACTAGCCACTTAGCATTATCTAAGGAAACTTATTTTTGATAGTCTTTAGAATGAAAGACACAATTTTTGCTATCTGTCTGCAGAAAGAGTAGCCTAACGTCAATCTGTGGCAAAGCAACTTGCCTGCAAACTGTTATTAAAAGAAAAGGTTAATCTATACTACCAGAATATTAGGTTGGATCTAGCATATGAATATGTTCTAGGAAGACAGGCAGTTAGGGAAATAGATGCATTTTTTTTATGTTGTCCAGATTGAATAAATTACAACTCCAACACTTTAACTTGACCTGAAAGATATTGGTTAATAATAATGATAACAATAGTAATAATATTTGCTAAGTGCTTAATATATGCCAAGAACTATACTAAGCACTAAGGTGATTGAAGATAACCCATCATCAATCAGTCAATGCTATTTATTGAGCGCTTACACTTTGACAAGCACCTTACTAAGTGTTTGGGAGAGTATAATGCAGCAGAGTTGGCAATCATGTTCCCTGTCCAAAATGAGCTTATGGTCTAGAGGATGAGATGCAATATTATCTTTCCAATATGCTGAAGCCATGTCTGGGAAATACTCTCTCTTTCAGAATCAGGTTAAAGAGTTGTATGCTTCATTAAATTATTGTTATTTTCAAGGAAAGGCATCTCTGCCCCAAACTGCATATGTTTGCCTCTGATAGTGTGTATAATAATAATGTTTGTTCCCAAAGGTGAATCATTTGTTTCACTGTCAAGAAATATGAAAATTTCAGTTTCTAAAATGTAAAACTTCAAGTTGGATGTGTGTGGCCCATGTTGTATTATCCATCAGCACACAGTAAGTGCCCCCCAAAAGGCCACTGATTGGCTTATGTCGAAGCACTATAGAATACAGTTTGAATTTGAAACTGATCAATTCCCCCATCATATGATTGTAGCCTAACACCACATCTTCAGTTATAAAGCTCTATTTTTAAGAATTCATTGAAATATAGGTAGGTAGTAGTAACTAAAAAAGTGAAACAAAGTTTGTGACTGCAGAGTTACCACATCTGAAGCTCTCATTGAGTTTACTAGGAACCAAACAGCATTGAATGTGACATTTGAAACGTAGCACTTTTGTTTGGCCAGATTATTTTACCTTTGATTATCCTGCTATATGATGACAATTCACTCAGAGTAAAAATATTTGGTTGCACCTCTAGATATCACAGCACATCTGGGATATAAAATTGCCCACTGTCCAAGGCAACTCAGTGTCTAATCACAATGAGGTGGGTTGGAGATGAAATGCAGCCTGAACTCATAATTTTATAGGAAGACCAGAGTCATATTATTAGGGCATTGTTTTTATTTTATTGCTACCAGAACAGCAACCAAACAGGCTTAACTGTTTTTCAAACTTTCTTCAGCTCTATTCCTTCCATTTTGAATGACACTGGATTTTTCCAACGTTAGCAATTCTCTCAGGACTCATTTTCCTTTAATCTAGGCTAAATGATTGGACTTGGACTAAACCCTTCTTGATTTTTTTTTTCTTTGCTGCCTTCAGAATAGGAAAAAAAACCCCACCAAATAGGGAAGAAAGAATTAGGGATTTTCCCTGAGAATGGCTCATCCATTACGTGCATTGTTGAGAAACTGAGAATTTGGATTAAAAAAAAACAACACATTTGTTAAGCACTTACTATGTGCAAAGCACTGTTCTAAGGGCTGGGGGGGATACAATGTGATCAAGTTGTCCCATGTGGGGCTCACAGTCTTAATCCCCACAGAACAATATGTAAATTAGCTGCAGATCTCAGACCTTGAGACAGCAGCCATGGTACTGTAGGATTTGACAAAAATGATCCAGAATCCTGCTCTCTGAGTGATCAAAAATGATTTCTTCCTCCTCTCCTTTTTCTTCCTGATACTCCAGCCGCATCCAGACTTGAGAGAGGCTATGGCTAAGATCTGTCTTTCAGGTGAACTTCAGGGCAGCTGCTGTGGCTGTGAACTTAATAGTTCAAGGCAGCATCACTACAGTCAATGGTATTTGAATGCTAACTTTATGCAGAGAACTCTAATAAGTACTTGGGATAGCACAGTAGAGTAAGTAGAATATAATCTGTATCAGGAGATTATATGAGAAACAGCTTGGCCTAGTGGCAAGAGCTTGGGAGTTAGAGAATGTGGGTTCTAATCCCTGCTCTTCCACTTGTTTGCTGTGTGATATTGGGCTAGTAACTTCACTTCTCTGGGCCTTAGTTACCTCATCTGTAAAATGGGGACTAAGACTGAGTCCCATGTGGGACAGGGACAGTGTCCAACCTGATAACCTTCTATCTCCCCCATTTCTTAAAATAGTGCTTGGACATAGTAAACACTTAACAAATACTATAATAATAACTATAACTATTGTTATTATTAATAAGTGTACATATTTAGTCAAAAACTACTCTTTGACAGTTTTTAGAGACCCTTAGGCCTTTTAACATAGACCATGTTTGTTATGGATAAAAAGGGATTGGAATAGGCAGAAGCTATCTCTGGCTATATTTCTCCAACATGAGAGTTAGTGACCTTCTGTAATAAGCATACGTTGCCCCTGTAATTTGAATGGGTGATAGTATATTTTATTTTTAATTTACATACCTGTTTTCACCTCTGTTTTATTAATTTGTTCCAAAATATTAAATAAGAAATAATCGTGTTTACACCATATAGGCCATTGATAAGAGACCGTGAACTTTTGGCAAGTAAGACAATATTTAAATAAGAATGAATGGTAGCCCACAGTTATGGCTTTCAATAAGTCACTGTTATTGTTTTTATAGCAAATGACAAAGTCATTTTATAAGGCTAGAATTCACATTTCTGTCCATTCAGACCACTAATACACCTATTGACTTTATTCCTATTTTAAGCTACTGGACTTTTATTTATTGATTAAAATTGTATGTTGCATTAAAATCATAATTTTTTTAATGCATCCAAATCACTAGCAACTGTAGATATCATTTTACATGTATGGAACTAAAGAAATGTCTATGAAAATAACTAGAGGAGCAGAGGAGAGGATCAAAGCTCATTATGGACTGGGAACTTGCCTGTTAATTGTTGTATTGTACTTTCCCAAGCACTTAATACGGTGCTCCGCACATAGTAAGCGATAAATAAATACTCTTGATTGATGCAAGAAATTAAACATTGAGCTGCTTAGGTAGCAGTGAAAAAGATCCTCCTTTCAATTCCCAGAATTGGAAATTACGTTATGCAGTCTTTGTACATTACTGATTTTGATGCTTTTTCTTTCATGGCTATTCACCCACTGAAACATCTGATTCCACAGGTAGATGGCTCCTAATGGTGGGTATAATGATTTTTTATGCACACACTTGAAAACATTAAGGAAAGTTTGGTCATGAAAGATAGGACACAAAACTGAACTAATACCACCCCATTACCCTTTGGTCATCTAGTGGGTGGTGATTGTTGAATTGGATTATTATATGTAATATGCTAGTGAATATGATAGATCTTTTCATGGTTTTAATGCTTTCTCAGACACTTTCCTTTGATATTGAATGGTTCTTGCATGCTATTTGAAGGTGTAAAGGTGAGTCTTTACAAATGCATCATTTTGCTCGAAGGTGCCAATCAAAGCCACACCCTTCACCGTGTTGAGGGACAGTGGAAAATCCTTATTCCAAAATTGTAAAAGTAAATTTAAATAATTCTGAATCTGAATTCACATAATAACTGTGCCATATCAGGGACACCCATTTTCCCCCAGTAAACAAAGTCATTGTTTTTTCTTTCTCCTATGGAATTGAAAAATGAAGATTGGCTGTGTGTTGCCTTCAAAGAATGGGGAAATGCTGGCCTTCATGCCAGGAATAGCTTTAGTTTTACACTTAATTAAACTCCTCAAAGGACACCATAGGGAAGAAATTGGTTTCTTTATTGATGTTGCCATTTTAGAGTCAAAATTGTGGGATTTTTTTTTCATGTCATCTTGAGTTCAGGGTAGATTTACACATTCCACGTTGGCTTTCTGGTTTCACACACAGTACATAGCTGCTGGGTGTGCACTTAGGAGCTGCATCTTAATCTCTCTTTGTCTATCAATCTATTGATCTATCTCTCTGTGTCTATAGAAAGACCGATTGGCATATGTTGTGATTGTGAATTTGAAACATTTTTCTATTTTAATTTAAACTGACGTACTGAATTATTTACTATAGACATATATATCTTGTTTTTGGGGAAAGTTGTTTATCCAATACATCAACTTCGTTTATGAAATCCCTTTCGTAGTTTTCTTTCTGGTTTTTGAATGCAAAAGGCACAATTAAGGCATATCTTTTGTTACATGTACACAGGGTAACAGCAAATGGTAACTAGAAGCAAATTATAACATTTGGTCCTTTTAGGTATAAAAATGAATCAACTGCCTGACAAGATTTGTTTCTGGTTTGCATTTCAGGCTTTCTTTTGGCATACAAAATGATACTAACGGGTACTTTTAGTTTTTAAAATATGGACAACAGTACTCCATGCAGTAAAAGACTTGAGCGATTAATGCTACCCTTATGCCTCTTTTGAGTAGTTTTAGCCATGGGGCTTGGCACTGCCACCATTGTCTTTGTGCCAAAAAATATCCGCAGCGGCTGTCGCATTCTAGTACTAGAGGGTTGTCTCGAAAATTCCGCAGTGAATGCGTCGGGATTCTACATCACTCTCCACTATCTCTTTCAAACATTTGAAAAGAATCCTCAGGTTCTGCAGACTTCAGTTTGGGGGAAAGAAAAAGAGGAATCCCACCACTTCAGACTATTCTGTCCAAGTGTCGAAAATTAATGCGTAATGTACTGTAAAAGTAAAAATGTCTAAGCTATTGTGTCCAAGAGCACAAATAGTTACTTAAGGAGCCTGCTCTAGCATATTATCAGCACTCTTGCAAATTTTATTATCTGAAACAAATGTGCCAGTGAATTTTAAGCAGAAAATCAACATCAAGACCGTAGCTAATTTTTAATGGACAATTTATACAAAAGATATTTTTCCATAAAATGAAATGTCATTTAAAAGCCTGTTTATTTCATAATTAAAATGGATTGTGAACGACATATGCATATATGAAAAGATGGCAGGGATTTTTCTACAATCATTGGTTATTTTGTTCCCATCCAGGGGTTTTAGTTTTGAACGCAGATTTATGGTTGAATTTGGGAACAAAAAAGATGCAATAAAGTTAAAGGCTTACACTATCAGGATGAAATGTGTTCACTCATGATCTCCCAAGTTATCTGTTTGATGGTAAAAGTGGATGCTATAGATGAAATCTTTATAAGGAGCATAATCCTAAAAAAAAAAGTCAATCTCCCAATCTCCTGCTGGCTGCTTTGCCTCTTTGGTACCTCCCAGACTTCGACAGAGTCCTGGACGAGTGCCCATTGATGTCATGGAAACACTCAAATTACTGAGAATGATTCATGTCTATGCTGTTCTCTTATCCTCCCCCACACAAACAGGAGTAGATTTTTAACCCTGACAACTTGTAATTTGCTGTGGGTTTATTTTTGTATCCGAATAAATATTTTTTAACATCTGAAATTAAGATGAGGTAGCTGTATCTGATATGATAGTAAAGGGCCCCGGCAGTGGGCAATCTGGGGAATCACTTTCAGGGCCACTCGATTGTTAGCCTGAAATTAGTTTTTCACTGCTCCCCACGCCCCTCTACCCTTTTCAGTGATTGTTTGTTTGCACTGTCTTGCTAGCCGTACAAGAATAAAACAAGTAGTCTTCACTATTCTCCCATGAAGTTTGGGGTCTGTAACGGCAGAGGAATTCCAGCAGGATGTTTATCTCCTCAGTTCTCAGCTTGGGACCCAGAGTTTGCGATTAAAATTCGATGATGAAATGCCAATGAAATGCTACAGGGTTTTTCCTCAGTGCTGATTCCACGAGGACGACAAAGTAGATGGTCCATCTTCATCAACCCTGGGCATGGATGCCCTTTCCGGAGATAACAAAGAGAGGAGAATAGGTGCTCAACTTCCTGGAAAGTGAAAGCAAACTTGCCCATGTATTTGGATTCTGCCTTTGTTAAACCTGGAGACTGATGTGAAAAACGAGATGGTTTTTCTTAAATCCCAAGTATTTTTAGTCCAGGGAACTCAAGAAGATTATACTACACTCTGGCAGTGACTCCTCCTTTTGGCTAATCCTCGTCAGTGTTTATGAAGGAAGGTCAAGTGATACAGTAGCTTTAGGCTAAGGAAAAGTCGTGGAAGGGTAAAATATATTTAGGACCATTTAAACCATCTGGATCAGGTAAATGCATCTTTTCTTCTGTCTAAAAATCTTCCCATGACAGCAGAAATATCCTTATTCTGTTCCTAGTGTTCTGGTGTGCTGAATCAGAGAAATAAAACTGGTATTTGCAACTATTTTGAACTTGACATTTAGTTCCAATCCTCTAAGGACAAAATGTCAGTTTCCAGAGCAGTTTACTTCACCCCAATCAGTTCATTTAATTCTAGGGGCCAGTCTTAAAAAAAAATAGTTCAGGTTTATATTTTATGTTCAATATTTCCCAAATTAATAAGAGATCACAAAGCTATTAATGTAAAAACAGAAGTTGTTCTCCGTATCCAAGGGCTGCAGGTAGAATTACTTTTTAATGACTGACAATGGGGCATGTGGTGATGTCTTATATTGAGCTAAGGGAAAACTTCTGAGGTCTTAATAATGTATTGTCTTTTGAGTGCAAATTTATTTCCCCATCAGACTGACTTTGCATTTTTTGCAGATTGAGGCAAGAAGACAGCCCTTAGTTGCTAGTGTGGCTTGGATCTTTTCATAGATGCTTAGAATTTTACAGAGGTGTAAACTTACCTCGTTGGATCCCGAGGGGATATTGGGAATCTTTTAATCACCTTACCACACCATCCTTCAGTGCTCGGCAGCCTTTTTGTACTGGTAACCACCAGTTTTCCACAAATGTCCTTTGTGTGTTACCCAGTGTGTCTTGCAGCCCACCTTCTCTTTAATGTGGCTTCTTTAGCTCCCCTTTTGATTATCAAGGCTAAAAATACTTTCCAAAGAAATAGAAAGAGAAGACTTTGATGTCATTTTTCAATATGGCAAAATGGTATCCAATCGTTATGTTTCGTGTTTGGATCCTTAAAGAAAAACCTAGCAATTTTTCAGCTACAAATTAGTCGGGGCTGGCGAGGGGTTCTGATTATGTCCCAGTACACCCAGCGCAGTGGTCGCATTAGAAGTTGAGTAGAGAGAAGTGGGCTTCTAATAAAATTTCTATTTTTGCTTATTGAAGATTCCATAATTCATTGATAGTGAGCAAATTCACTCGTGGACTAGGGGAGTTTTAAGAAGAATTTGAATTTTGACTCATTTATTTTGCTAAATTCACCATCTGGAGGATCTGTGATTGATTAGCTGTGGCCTCTCCATTAAGTGTCAATATAATCAATGGGAATGACTATGCTGGGGTCATTACATAGGTAGTTTGCCTGCTGTGTAAATAAAAATAAAATGATTCAAATTTTGAGTGGGAGAATGAGAATGAAAAGAAGGGATGTCAATTCGTTCGGGAAAGCGGAGGCCATTTAAATGACAGTTTTAGGAAGTGTGAAGCAGTTTGGCTAAGAATAGGAATGAAGGATATTTTTTTTCCAGTTTATCATAGCCAGAGTGAAGAAGTGTTAATCCCTGTCTCTTGCTTGCATACATAGCCGGTAGTGCCTACTTTACATATGTAAACACCGAGAAAGAAAAGTAGCTGTTACCTGAAGGAAATTTTATAAAAGAAAAAAAAAAAGCAAGATTTAAACTTATTTTTTTTTCTCATTTCTATTGACAGGTAAAACAGAAAGGGGTTCATATTCATCTTATGGGAGAGACTCCAATTTACAGGGTTGCCACCAGGTAAGTGATAATCTATTCAGTAGAAGGGTTGTGATAAATTAGCCTGGTAAATGAGTTTGTTTTGTAAAGCAGAGTACGCCTTCTAAAATTTGACACTGTGATGTTTGCAGATGAGTATTTCTTGTCAAATAATGAAAATGCCTGCTTTAGCTTCAGTGCTTACCTCAGTCTCAGTTCTGCTTTGTCAGACCAGTACTGCTGGTGTGCGTTGATACTAACTTCCGCACTGTCCCAGGGCCGGGAGGTTTGCAAACGATTCATTGCTGCCCAACAGTTCCATCTGCCTGATTTCTTCATAGTTCTTTGATTTAATAAGTTATCAAAGTGGAAACGCACCGTGGAGTGTTTGTCAGACCCTGGTTTGGAGTGGCGATTGCTGTAAATTATGGTTTTCGCAGAGACTGTATGGTGTTGTGTGAAAACAGGGTTAAATTGAGGGACAAAAATGTCCGTGAAAATATGATTTGTTGTCCCTTTTTGTTTCTGAATTGTTTTTGGCTGTAAGTCAAGGCCAGCAGGCTAACAGCAAAGCCGTCTCGAGGGAAGCGTGCGTGAGCTAGGAAAATAAGAGTACTTTAATTAAATAATAAAATGCCAATGTAATACAAAGGTATAGCATGTGTGTGTTTGTGTCTCTGTGCACTTTGCTTTTGCTTGCTTCTTGCTCTCCCGAGGGGACCTGGTTCTAAAAATACTATCAATAGCCAAAAGTCTTAGCTTTGTTTCAAGACAATTGGTTGTTTCAAAATGCTTTCTTTCTTTATTTTAGCAGTAGTATTAATTGTATGCTTAAACTCGCCCTTTTTTAAGCATAGACCTTTTTTAAGTGGGGCGGGTCTTATTTTAGAAAACTTGAAAGAATGTAAGAACCCTTTTTAATATTCAAAGCTTTCTTCTCTGTTGTATTATTCCACTAAACAAAATGCTTTTTTTTGGTGTGCAGTGGGATTATAATTCTTGCTCTTCTGAACTCCCACATCCACTCATTTTCGTTAATGACATGGGAAATATCTACTTGGATTTTCTTAAAGCAACCTGTTCAATTTAGCCCAGAAAAAAATTGTAAACAAAAATTAGTTCTAGCAATTGAATAATGCCGTGCAGGCTTTGCTTGCTTTAAAGATGCGCAAGTGTCAGTAACACACCTCTGAAGCCTGGATTTCTGCTTTTCTTTCTGCATCTCTTTTCTATTTATAAGTTTCAAATCTTCAGCCCTCTAAGTTGGCTGCCACCAACCCAGTCAGTCAAATTCTGCAGCAGAGGAATCGTTGGGTGAGACAAACTGCGAATTGGTTAGGAACTAAACACTGCTAATGTTGTAGAGCGCGGTTCATGGCAGTTTGTTTGGAAAGAATTCTGCAGGAAAGAAATTTACAGCCATTCCAGTGCAACGGAAACATCTTTGGAATGTGAGTGCAAATGTTAGAGGTAGATAGCTCGGCCTACGAGCTCTCAGTGCTGGGTCCCTAGTGTAAAGCTTTCAATTCCTGCCCAAGTCCCGTTTCTGTGTATCTGGTTTCAGAAAGCCGAGGCAGAGGTCATTAGAGTTTTAGGGAGAAGAAGGTTGACAACATCCTTCCTTTTTGCAGATGGTGATGGAATAGGTCTCTGTTTTCACTGGGCCCCCTTGGTTGGTCAATGAGAGAATAGACGTGCTGGCCCCTGCATCCTTTCTTACTAATAGGAATTGGCGTGATTCCTTACAGACACAAAGATTTCCTTTGCTGACTAAGCGAGAGGCCCCTTAACTTGTGAAATCATCAGTCAGGCTGCTTGAGTCTAACTGTTTATGTACAGAAACACACATTCTGGATTTGTGTGGAACGGTTCCCTCTGGTGAAATTCAAGTTGTGTCTGTGGAGCGTACCAGGTGAGCCGAAAAGGGGAGCGGTGGGGGCCGGCCTATCTTGTTATGTTTTATATGCTATTTATAGAGGCAATATTTATTGATCTCAAAATAGTGTCAATATACGCCTTAGTTGTCTCCCTTGAAGTCCTCTGTTTCCATAGAGCAAGGGAAGGGAACTGTGGTAGTTTGCTTCACTTTATTTCCTCTTGAAAAATATAATCTTATATGCGAATGGCCACTCTTCACATCATTGTATGCAGCACTGACCTGAACAGTATGGCCTGTAGTTTGGAATTTCTTTGACTTTAGTGACAGTGGAATAAGGTTATGAATATTAGCATTTTGATTTTTCTCTGACTTCGCGGATTAGAAACTTGTACATGTGTGTCCTGATGTATCCTATTAGCCTTCTGCTAGTGTTTGTTAAACTCTAACTCAGAGCTTAGAACATACAGAATGTAGTGTAAAGTAGTGTCCCAAAGCGGAGGGCTTCCAATCTAAAACCCCAAATTACAGCTGGAATGAGTTGTCGCTGTGGAAGATGGAAGGCAATTGACATATAGGTGAGGAGTAATTTGCCTTTGTTTCTTCTTTCCCTTCCTTATGCTGTCATTTGTAAAAGGAGAATCCTTTAAAGAGAATTGAAACAATATACCCTAACATCTCCTAAGGCTTAATCACTGTATGATTTACTTCCCTCTGTAGAATAGGCTGATAAGGCTAGAATCAAAGGTGGGTCTGATGTTATGCTCATAATTTTCATATGGCAGCTGACAGTCTTTTCAGGAGCTATCAGATTGGGTTTATCAAAATGTGAACTACAGGTGGCTTAGAAATCACAAAGGAAAAATAGTAGTATTGAGATGGGTGTTATTCTGAAATGTTTTTAGAGTTTAGCCCTTATATTTCCTTAGGGAGTTGACAATGGAAATGCTCAGTTCAGTAATATAATGGGAGTTATGTTGCCCCCTGAAAAGTTGGGCATTTCTTAGCAGATATAGACAACTGTCATTCTGGCTATATTGGTTTTTTTCCCCTGTTTGTTTTTCAAACCAGTTGTTATTTAAAAGCAGTACTGGGGTGACTGGGTTGTTTAGCATTCCTAATTTCAATATGAAATTTTAGGCGATAAGGATTTTTTTTGTAGAAAGAAAAGAAACCCACGGATTTATCAAAATAGAATTTTTTCGTATTCTGCTTCTTACTAAATAGTGGCCAGACAAGGTTTAATCAAACTGGACACATATATCACCTTAGAACTGGAAATGTAGGTGACAAATTGCAACACTGGTGTAAAAAATATGTAGTTTATAATGAAAGAATATGATAGAAATTAAAGTAATTGGAAATGAAGGTTTTTAAGCCAGTTAACCTAACTTTAAAATGGTAGAAGCAAGTGTTATTATAAGCCATGCCCAGAAAAAAATATTTATGAATCTTGCTTTGTTTTTTTTGTTTATTTCATAATGGGCATCCATATAATTTCCAAGCGCCTGGTACAGGGCTCTGCACATAGTAAGTGCTCAATAAATATGACTGAATGAAGGAATGTAATTTCAAAATCTTTTGGTTGTATGGGCATGCGTTTGGGGGTCGGGAGTGGGAGAGGTATTTTTCACTGAAATTGCCTACTTGCGATCATCGTGGCTAACAGGGAGAGGGAGTAGCTATCAGGAAGTGGAAATATGTATTGCTTTAGAAACAATAATTTGCAATTTAATATTAATCCCTCTGTCTCTTTCTAAGTATTATAGTTACTTGATTGAGTTGGGGCATTATATTTATGTCCCAGCATCATTCCTAACTATCTTCTATGGATCCGCTTCCCAACTCTCTTGTCTCTGTTTTCTTAATAGTAAAGTACCACAGGTCAGTTTATGAAATAAATGAAATATGTGCAGAGTGCTTTCAACCCACCCCGACTCCAGCACAACCCAGATAGTTCTCTAACCAATTTTAATACATTTCCACAAGATTCCACAACCTCTCTTCGTAGCCTGTCTCACAGCTTAATCCCCATTACAGCCAAAAGTCTATATCTAACCTGACTTTCTCATGGTTACAGTTTAAGCCCAGTTCTTCCATGCCTGATAGATTGTGTGCATGAAACAGAGTCTAACTGCCACGTACGTGCAGTTTCCCACCACTTATTGTGGTGCTGTGTACACAGTAAGTGCTTAATAAATACTATTATTAATTTGTAACAGCACATTTCAAAATGTCTCCTAGCATCTTATATCATGGTCCTATATATTAACACATCCACCCATGGCCCCGGATACAGCATCCATGGTTTTTTTTTTTTCCCTAGGCTGTCTGAAGTGGGCATGCAGATCTATTCTGTAAGCGTCTTGCCTGTAGATGCCTGTAGTGTCTTGCCTGTAGATGACCTGCACATAACCTGGGCCTCATGTTTATAGAACCGGTATAATTACCTGGACTTCGCATCGGCTGGTGGGCAAAAAGGCCCACATTATACATCACCGATATTTATCAATAGCCTTGATCGATTTAGAAACGTATTTGGGAGACCATTATTTGATGAGTTCCTGCTGTGCACTTGGGCCACAGGCGAAAGAAGCCTTCGAAGAGCCTGATATCTAGTGGGAAGACAGTAGACGTAAATGGATAAATATGCCATATTGAAAATGGTAATAATAATCACTGTGGTATTTGTTAAGCACTTACTATGTGCCAAGCACTGTACTACATGGTGGGGTAGATAGAAGCTAATCGGGTTGGACACAGTCCCTGTCCCACCTGTGGCTCACAGTCTTAATCTCCATTTCACAGATGAGACAGCTGAGACCCAGAGAAGTTAAGTGACTTCCCAAGGTCACACAGCAGACAAGTGGCAGAGTCAGGATTGGACTCAGATCCTCCTGACTCTCAGGCCTGTGCTCTATCCACGAGGCCATGCTGCTTCTCATTGTGGGCAGGAAAGGAGGGTATCAAAAATAGACACAGGTTGATATAAAAATAAATAAATAGGTAAATGCTGAGATGCTGCTAGGATGGCATAATCAGGAGAATGAAAAGATTGATCTTCAGGGGAACTTCCTACTTTCATTAAGCAGGTAAAAAAAAAAACAATGGGATTTGAGAGGAGAAGGGGCTAAGAGTAGCATATCAGGAGCAAGAGTTGAAATGAAAAATCTCCAGTTTTGGGAGCAGCTGCCCAAGGTAAATAATGGGTTGTTGTGTCTGGGGTAGGTGATAGAGTTAAAATAGGGAAAGGAAGGAAGAGAGGGAGGGACAAAGGCAGAGAACGAGAAGGGTTAACCAGTCTAGTATTTTCTTTTTCCTGTGGTATTTGTGAAGCACTTACCATGTGTCAGGCACTGTAGAATTTGGGGCTGAATACTGCAGTCAAGGAAGAGAAAATTATCCAGAGGTTAGGTACTTCATCCCATAGGAGAGCTGGAAGCACTCTGTTTCAGAATCTTGTGTAATTAGACACTGGCATATGAATAACAGATCTCCAGTTCCCACATCGAAGACCCTGAGGTCATTTTTTAGCCAAAGGGATGCAAAGGAATTAGGCATAGAGATACCCTGGAGTCTCCTAGGCCAGTGGACAGTGCTGCTATTTATGATACTATCCTAAAAGGACGCAAAATTGTCAGACTTAAAAGGGATCTAAACCTAAGATGGACTGATGTTTCAATAATTGTCCCACACTTAGCAGCCGCCTTTGCCCTCTGCAGAGAAGTACTCTTTTCCCAGCAATTATGCAGTCCATGCAACTGATGGAGACTGTAAGCTCCTTGTGGATAGTGATCATGTTACCAACTCTATTATATTGTACATTTCCAAGTGCTTAGTACGGTGTTCTGCACGCAAGTGGACAATAAATGTCATTGATTGATTAATGTTGCAATCTTCTATCTGGAGGGGAGAATGATGTGCAGACAGTTGGACATTAACCCTGTTATCCCTTTCATACCCAAAAGTACATGAGAATCTCATTCTTTTTCATTTTTTATCATCTCCCCTTATCTGCATGAACCCTACTCAGAATGCTTTGGTGCTTTGACCCCACTCAATGCACTGTGATTTTAAACGGTAGATGCTGTTAAGGAACCATCCTGGAACTCTACTTGCCTGTTTGGGTGGGGAAAAGATTGTTTTTATTACCTTTGCATGTAGTGTTACAGAAACCATCAAACTATTTGCAGTTCTCCTTGGAGTGCTAAAGATTATCATCATTGCAGCTGAATAGAATAGCTTTTATTTAGATCTGTTTTAGTGAAGATAGAGGGATTAGATGGTGTGAATATGATCCAGACACTGAATTTGAGAATTCTTGAATTACAATTTCAGCAATGTGAACTAGATGAGTCATCTTGCAATTATCATTTAATCTCTCTCAACTTGTTTTTTAAATGAATCATTGAAATGGGATAATAATTTTAAATATTCCAAAGTTAGCATTGGCAACGACTCAATTGTTTTTTTTTTTAAAAAAAACACTTTTAACTATTAAGATACTACAGTAGTGGGATATATAACATTGTTCCTTGTGTTGAACATAATAACATGGGTAGGATTTTTTAAGCAAGATGATGGCTTGGTGGATATTGGGTGTCTGCCCTCCACTTATCATTCATTCAGTTGTATTTATTGAGCACTTACTGTGTGTAGAGCACTGTACTCTTACTCTGTACACTTATCCTCGCTCCACTCCCACTTGCACATATTAGTCCCCTGAATAACACTCTACTGCCTGTCCTTTGATTTCATCTCTTTAGGAGTCAACCCCTTGCTCACACACTCTCTTCTCCCTGCAACCTCCTTCCCTTCATTTCTGACATACCTACTCTATCCTAATCCTCCTCGACCTCTCAGCTGCCTTCGACACTGTGGACTACCCCCTTCTCAACACGCTATCCAGCCTTGGCTTCACAGACCCTGTCCTTTCCTGGTTCTCCTCTTATCTCTCTGGCCATTCATTCTCAGTCTCTTTTGCAGGCTCCTCCTCCCCCTCCCATCCCCTTACTGTAGGGGTTCTTCTAGGGTCAGTTCTTGGTCCCCTTCTGTTCTGTACACTCACTCCTTTGGTGAACTCATTCGCTCCCACGGCTTCAACTATTATCTCTACGCTGACAACATCCAAATCTACATCTCTGCCCCTGCTCTCTCTCCCTCCCTCCAGGCTCGTATCTCCTCCTGCCTTCAAGACATCTCCATCTGGATGTCTGCCCACTATCTAAAACTCAATATGTCCAAGACTGAACTCCTTATTTTCCCTCCCAAACCCTGCCCTCTCCCTTACTTTCCCATCACTGTTGATGGCACTACCATCCTTCCCGTCTCACAAGCCCACAACCTTGGTGTCATCCTCGACTCCGCTCTCTCGTTTACCCCCACATCCAATCCATCACCAAGACCTGCTGGTCTCACCTCCACAACATTGCCAAGATCCGCCCTTTCCTCACCATCCAAACTGCTACCCTGCCTGTTCAATCTCTCATCCTATCCTGACTGGATTACTGCATCAGCCTCCTCTCTGATCTCCCATCCTTCTATCTCTCCCCACTTCAATCTATACTTTACGCTGCTGCCCGGATCGCCTTTGTGCAGAAACGCTCTGGGCGTGTTTCTCCCCTCCTCAAAAATCTCCAGTGGCTACCAATCAACCTACGCATCAGGCAAAAACTCCTCACTCTCGGCTTCAAGGGTCTCCATCACCTCGCCCCCTCCTACTTCACCTCCCTTCTCTCCCTCTACAGCCCAGCCTTCAACCTCCGCTCCTCTGCCACTAACTTCCTCACTGTGCCACGTTCTCACCTGTCCCGCCATCGACCCCCGGCCCACGTCCTCCCCCTGGCCTGGAATGCCCTCCCTCCACACATCCGCCAAGCTAGCTCTCTTCCTCCCTTCAAAGCCCTACTGAGAGCTCACCTCCTCCAGGAGGCTTTCCCAGACTGAGCTCCCTCCTTCCTCTCTCTCTCCTCCACCTCCCCATCCCCCCCACCTTACCTCCTTCCCCTCCCCACAGCACCTGTATATATGTTTGTACATATTTATTACTCTATTTTACTTGTACATATTTATTCTATTTATTTTATTTTGTTAATATGTTTTGTTGTCTGTCTCCCCCTTCTAGGCTGTGAGCCTGCTGTTGGGTAGGGACCATCTCTATAAATAAAATAAAAAATAAAAAATAAAGTAATAAGAAAAGGGAAATCTTGACTAGATAGAACAATTCGTGGGAAGTAATTAACCTGGGACCTTAGATAGGTCACTCATTTTAAGATGTGTTTCTCTAAAGTTTAAAAATAAAACTCACTATGTACTTATCTTTGGAATATTCTGAGAAATGATGAGACGCTGCATTTTTGTTTTTACCTCATGAGATGAAAATGTTATAATAAAATTAAGGGCAATATGAAATTTTAGTAGAAATGCACTCTTATTTATGAAGGGCAATCTTACCCATTTCTTCTCAAAGTATCCAGGTTGCTACATAAGACACTTCATAAGAAATGAGCCTCATAGATGAGATTATCAATGTCAAAAAATAATGGACATAGAGTATCATGTTAGTAGGAAAAAGTAAACTTTATTAAATAGATATATGGGATTCCTCATTGAATATCACCTGTATATATGTTTGTACGTATTTATTACTCTATTTTATTTGCACATATTTATTCTGTTTTATTTTGTTGATATGTTTTGTTTTGTTGTCTGTCTCCCCCTTCTATACTGTGAGCCCACTGTTGGGTAGGGACCGTCTCTAGATGTTGCCAACTTGTACTTCCCAAGCACTTAGTACACTGCTCTGCACAAAGTAAGCGCTCAATAAATGCGATTGAATGAATGAATGAACATACCGTCACTTTCTCCAAGTTCAAAGCAATACTAACATTGTATCTTCTCCAGGAAGTCTTCCCTGACTAATCTTTTATCACCCCACTCTACTACATCATCTGTAAATTTGAGTGCGTACTCCCTATGTGTGTAGGTATTCAGCAAGGCTCAGAGGAAAGAGCCTGGGCTTGGGAGTCAGAGGCCGTGTGTTCTAATCCTGGCTCCGCCGCATGTCTGCTGTGTGACCTTGGGCAAGTCAGTTAACTTCTCTGAGCCTCAGTTCCCTCATCTGTAAAATGGGGTGAAGACTGTGAGCCCCACGTGGGACAACTTGATCACTTTGTAGCCCCCCTAGCACTTAGAACAGTGCTTTGTGCATAGTAAGAGCTTAACAAATGCCATTATTATTATAATGATTATTCCTTTTTCCAGTCAGTCATATTAATTAAGCACTTAGTGTGCAGAGCACTTTACTAAGTGATTGGGAAAGTATAATATAACAATAAACTGGCACAAACCCTGCCCACCACGATCTTAGTCTCATTTGTGTACATAGCCTTATGCTTGCTTGTTTCCCCTACCTGTAATCCATTTTAATGTCTATTTCCTCCTGCTAGATTTTAAGCTGAGGGCACAGATCACATCTAGTTGTTTTGTTGTACTCTCCCAAGTACTTAAGACAGGTGCTTTGCATGTAATAAGCAGTCAATCCTTGATCAATTGATGTCTAAACCAGGCCTAAAAGCTATTTTGATTTTATATAGTACTTTCTTTCTTGCAGAACACTTTACATATGATTTATCTCCTTTTATTCCAATGGGAACTACCTGGTTGGGAGGAGAGAGTTTGAATTGGGCTGCATTAATCAGTACCCCGTTGCAAGTTCTTCGTTCCTTGTTACCAATAGAAGACTCCACCATCATCATCATACTAATATCTCATTTTACAGATGAAGAAACTGAGACCCAGAGAGTTTGAGCCGTGCGCAGTGTCTTGCCACATCAGGCCAGTGTCAGAGCAAGGTCTAAAGACTCCCAGAACTGTGTATATTCTACTGAGCCACACTGCTCCGTGGGCTCCAGTAAGAACTAGAAGACAATTCCTTCTCTTTTGAGGAAGCTCAAACTGAGCTGGTCTCCTCTAGACTGGGCCAGGGGGCCTGGCTATACTAGAGTTGGGCAATACTAGAATCATGTAATACAGTGCTCTGCACACAGTGAGTGCTCAGGAAATAAAAGTGAATAAATGAATGAATGTATGTTAGGGTTCGTTGTAGACAGGGAATGTGTCTGTCTATTGCTGTATTGCTGTATTTTACTCTCCCAAGCACTTATTACAGTGCTGTGCTCACAGTAAGCGCTCAATGAATATGATTGAATGAATAAATACGGTTTTTATTTGCCCTTCAGCCCATCTTCTACCTAACATTGCTATCATACCACACCTCCATCTAAATATTCACCACCTATAAATTCATCTGGTTGTCAAATGACACTATTTCACAGACCTAGATTTGAGAAGCAGCATGGTGTAATGGACAAAACTCAGGACGGGGAGTCACAAGGTCATGGGTTCTGATCCCGACTCCACCACTCATCCGCTGGGTGACCTTAGGCAAGTCACTTCACTTCTCTGTGCCTCATTTACCTCATCTCTAAAATGGTGATTGAGACTGTGAACCCCACGTGAGACAGAGACTGTGTCCAATCCAACTGGCGTGTATCCGCCCCAGTGCTTAGTACAGTGCTTGGCACATAGTAAGTGTTTAACAAATACCACAATTGTTATTATTATTAAGTGTGGAGATTATGGGGCACTTCTTCTGCAGCCTTGCTCCCCCCTGCTCACTTCTGGAGCAGAGACACAGTTCTTGTGTCAATTACATATGAGACACTGATATGTGTCTTTCCGACTGATCTTTCTGGGAATATGGGGCGATCAGTAAATAAATAGGGAAGCAGCATGTTGTAGTGGATAGAGTATGGGCCTGGGAATCAGAAGGTTATGGGTTCTAATTCTGGCTCTGCCACTTGCCTGCTTTGTGACCTCAGGCAAGTCACTTCACTTCTCTGTGCCTCACAGTTACCACAGCTGTAAAATGGGGATTAAGACTGTGAGGGACTGTGTCCAACCTGATTAGTTGTGATCAGAACAGTGCCTGACACACAGTAAGCGCTTAACAAATACCATCGTCATAAGGCACTTGACAACCCTAGGTTGACACTTTTTAGACCCACGTGAATCATGTCATTGGCGAATGAGGATTTCTTGCAAAAAGGATGGTCAAGTATGCGCATTCTCATATCACGTTAATAGCAGGTGCTTTCTGTAAAATGTGATGTATTAAATTTCTGTACTTTCCTGTTCCAGTTAATGACTACTTATATTGCACCTTCTATTTGAAGGACTTATTAACACACTTGCAAAGTTGTCCCACCTCTGAGGCAAAATACAGATCTACGTAGAGTGCAGGCAAGCATTCCAGTAATTTAGGGTGAGAAATTAAGATCCCTGTTGGAACTGCTTCAAAGTAATTTATGAGTCATCACTTAGACATACTACCCTAGGATCTGAACTAAAATTCCACCAGGATTTGAGGATCCATTTCCTATGGCTCAAGAGTTAATGGGTAGTTCCAGTTAAAACTGTAGTTTTAAATTTTAAGATGGAATATATAAAAGATGAAAAAAAAATTTATTTGTCCTGAAAGAAATGATATGGGTGGCCACTGGCAGTCCTGCCATCTAACTGGCGAGAAAAAGCATGAAACGTGGCATATGTTACAGCAGACATGCAGTGCATCATGATATCATTGCAGGTGCTGTCTTTCACAAGTATGCACATTTTGCACTAGCCTAGAGTTCATGGGGAAACCTGAATCCCCCGCTTTATCCAAGGCCTTTACGTTTCCCATTTGGTTCAGTGTGAGATCTGGCACCGACCTGAACCCCAGAACTCCAGTGAGTCATGACAGTGAGAGGCTGAGAGTCAAAATTAAAAAGCCAGGTATAAGAGGATCTAATTCCCCATCTACTGTAGACAGACAACAGGACATCTGAAACCTGTAGTCCGCCATATAAAACAAGCTGGGCCACTTTTGAAACAGTGGAATTGGTATGGCGAGGTACCTGTAGGCTTGTGATTGAAATCTCACTGTCCAGCATCTTATTCATGAAGACCATGTGGCGTATTTAGCAACTTAATTACTGCATCCAGGAGCCAGATAAACCCTGCAGCATAAAAGGGTGGAAATGCTGAAGTCACTCTTCCTGTTTAGTTCAGTCTGGATGCGATCATATCCTTGGGAAAATATCTATATAGAACTATTAAAACAGTAAACAAAAGAAAGGTTGAACTGTCCCGACAGTGATAAGACATTGAAAATACTCTCCAAAACAGAGAGTCCCAGCTGAAATGATTCATATGCTGTTTACTGGAAATGCATGTTCTGGATGGAGACTTGCTCTCTTGGGGGGGCTTTGAGAGCAGTGAATATTTATGAAGAGTACAGTTCCATATGTACATGTATACAGAGTAAATATCAAACTCTTTGAATGAATTTTGGACCCCTACAATAGTTCAGAAAAGAGAGAGGGAAGCAGGGCGGGACCGGTCTAGACTCTTGACCATCTATCTCTGTACCCCTACTTTGACTTGGAAATGTAATACAGAAGTACGTCTCTCACCAACAGCCCCAGATTCCCAGTTCGGGTGTAAAAATAGCGTGCCCCCTGCTCCAGATCTAGTGCTGTGAAAAAGAGGGTAACTGGGTCACACCCCACCCCAGGATTGGAAACTATAAATACAAATGCTTAGAAAAATTTTTGGAATAACTGAAATTTCAGATGACAGATACTCAGATATGAAGGAGTGTGTCCTGTGGGTTTATGTGCGTATGCACACTGCTTTTTCTTCCACCCATCTCTTGTGTCTGTAGATGTATAAACACAGACACACACACATACACACGCACTAAACTCAGCAGCTGAAGCTACAAGCCTTTTGTGTCCAATGAATGTGTAAATTCTTGCATAATAATTAGTGGTCTCATGCTGCGGAGAAAATGGCCAAAAGTATTTTTGATTATTTTCTTTAACTGTTAAATTTAGTAAATTCCCCCTTTCCACAGAGTACCACACAAACCGCCCAAGTGTCTTGGATTTGATGAGTTGGTCTGATAAGCTTGAATGAGGAGGGGAGCAGAAGAAGGTTAGGGCATTGGACATCTATTTCTGATGCTCTTCATTATGGATTCATTTATTTAACTGTATTTATTGAGCACTTACTGGGTGCGAAGCACTGTACTAAGCACTTAGACACATCAATCAATCAATCGTATTGAGCGCTTACTGTGTGCAGAGCACTGTACTAAGCGCTTGGGAAGTACAAGTTGGCAACATATAGAGACAGTCCCTACCCAACAGTGGGCTCACAGTCTAAAAGCCCATAGCGAGCTCACGATCTAAAGGGGGAGATGGACATTAATATAAATAAGTAAAGAGATAAATTACAAATATATACATATGTGCTGTGGGGAAGGGACGGAGGATAAATGAAGGAGCAAGTATGAGCGGTGCAGAAGGAAGTGGGAGGAGTGGAGGAGGGCTCAGTCAGGGAAGGCTTCTTGGGGGAAATGTGCCTTCAGTAAAGCTTTGAAGTGGAGGTGAACAATTATCTGATATGAAGAGAGAAGGGCATTCCAATCAATCAATTATTTATTAAGCACTTGCTGTGTGCAGAGCACTGTACTAAGCGCTTGGGAAGTACAAGTTGGCAACATAGTCCCTACCCAACAGTTTGCTCACAGGCCAGAGTTAGGGTGTGGGTGAGAGATTGGCGGTGTTTGACGAGATGGGGGTACAGTGAGAAGGGTAGCACCAGAGGAATGAAGTGTGTGGGTTGGGTTGTAGTAGGAGAGCAGTGAAGTGCTGTAGGAGAGGGCAAAGTGATTAAATCATCATCAATCGTATTTATTGAGTGCTTACTATGTGCAGAGCACTGTACTAAGCGCTTGGGAAGTACAAATTGGCAACATATAGAGACAGTCCCTACCCAACAGTGGGCTCACAGTCTAAAAGGCTCACAGTCTAAAATGCTTAAATTTATTGATTAAATGCTTTAAAGTCAATGCTTTAAAGATTAAATGCTTTAAAGTCAATGCTGAGGAGTTTTTGTTTGTTGTGGAGGTAATAATAATGCTAATAATTATGGTATTAAGCACTTACTATGTGCCCAGCACTGTTCTAAGTACTGGAGTAGATACAAGATAATCAGGTTGTCCCACTTGGGGCTCACAGTCTTAATCCCCATTTTACAGATGAAGTCACTGAGACACAGAGAAGTTAAGTGACTTGCCCAAAGTCTCACAGTCGATGAGCGGCAGAGCTGGAATTAGAACCCATGACCTGTGACTCCCAAGTCTGTGGTCTTTCCATTAAGCCACGCTGCTTCTCAAGGTGGTGGATGACAACCGCTGGAGTTTCTTGAGGAGTGGGGAAACGTGGTCTGAAAGTGTTTGAAAGAAAATGATTTGGGCAGAAGAAGGGAGTATGGACTGTAGTGGAAGGAGGCAGGGAGGTCAGCATGGAGGCTGATTCAGTAATCAAGACGGGATAGAATAAGTGCTCGTGTTAATGTGGTAGCAGTGTCGATGGGGAGGAAGGGGTGGATTTTGATGATGTTCCGCAGGTAGAACTGACAGGATTTAGTGGTGGATGTATTCAGTTCTGATTCTACTGGAAATTAAAACATTATTTCTAATGGTACACTGTAGTATTTACTAAGTATTAAGCTTTTACTGGATGCAGAGCACTGTACCAACTGCTGGGAAACAGTACGCATTGGGGAATTAGACATAGTTCCTGTTGCTCAGAGGGCTCATAGTAAGTCATGAAGCCTCAATCTAAGCCTTCTAATCGTTTTCAGATTTAGTTTTTGTCGTCTTTTTGGATTTTTCCTCCAAGTCATATATTCCTAATATATTTTGAAAATTGGATTCCACAGTAAGCAAAACAGAAGTCGAAAAAATTGGCACCAGAATTTTCAAACAAGGACCATCATTAAAAACTATATGTGTGTGTGTGTGTGTGTGTGTGTGTGTGTGTATTGTACCCAGAATCTGTCAGTACTTTAATTTGTCCTTTTTTCATTAACATCAGAGCACTGAATCTTTTCACTATTTTTGGCATTTTGTGCGATCAGTTATTATATGTCATGTCTATTACACCTGCAGTAAAATAACTAAACATTACTGAACTCAAGGAACGTATGTGTGCAGGTGATAGTGCCCCTCCACACACACATCTCTTTCACCCCTCACAAACAGCTGCTTACAGATTTCAAGATCCATTTTGTATATTCCCTAGAGCTCACCTCTAATAATCGAGACACATCTGCCATTGCAATATTATAGGCATATGTAGCTTTATTGAAAGTATACCTGTAAAAAAATTAAATAACTCCTACCTCAATCAAATTGGCCAGCTACCTTTTGAAAAGATCATATTTCAGATCTCTTGGGAACCAGTGAGCTCATTTTAGTCTATTACAAATCATTAAATGTCTTATTTTTGTTTAGACAAATAACTAGATATCCCTCACACTTAAGTATAGCAAGTCACTTTTATGCATTGTTATTTCTTCCTTTCTTCCCTGCCAATCTTTAAATATAAATGTAACACGTAAACCAAGTTAAGCAAACGTTACAGGTCTCCCTGAAATAATAATAAGCATGAATATTCAGAATGCAAGGGTCTGAACCTACAGCACACCACTGCTTAATTTGCCTCAAAAAGATTCCCACTGCATGTCGGTTGCAAAATCAGCCTGTAAAGTGGGTTATCTTAAAATTCATCCTGGGCTTAGGAAGTGTTTTCACTAGCTGGTTTGAGAGTTGGTATCAGACATAGAAAAGAATAAAGTAATAAGAAAAGGGAAATCTTGACTAGATAGAACAATTCGTGGGAAGTAATTAACCTGGGACATTAGATAGGTCACTCATTTTAAGATGTGTTTCTCAAGTTGAAAAATAAAACTCACTATCTACTTATCTTTGGAATATTCTGAGAAATGATGAGATCTGGCATATTTTGTTTTTACCTCATGAGATGAAAATGTTATAGTAAAATTAAGGGCAGTGTGAAATTTTGATAGAAATACACTCTTATTTATAAAGGGCAATCTTACCCATTTCTTCTCAAAGTATCCAGGTTGCTAAATAAGACACTTCATAAGAAATGAGCCTCATAGATGAGATAATCAATGTCAAAAAATAATGGACATAGAGTATCATGTTAGTAGGAAAAAGTAAACTTTATTAAATAGATATATGGGATTCCTCATTGAATATCACCTGCATATATGTATATATGTTTGTATGTATTTATTACTCTATTTTATTTGTACATATTTATTCTATTTTATTTTGTTGATATGTTTTGTTTTGTTGCCTGTCTCCCCCTTCTAGACTGTGAGCCCACTGTTGGCTAGGGACCGTCTCTAGATGTTGCCAACTTGTACTTCCCAAGTGCTTAGTACAGTGCTCTGCACACAGTAAGCGCTCAATAAATACGATTGAATGAATAAATGAATGAATATATTTTCTGAAGAAAACAAGTTTTAGTACTGTTCAGAAAGATGGTGGCCGGTTGGATTGAAACAGTGACAACAGGGGGGTAGCACACAAAAGGAAAGAGCCCGGGCTTGAGAGTCAGAGGTCATGCGTTCAAATCCTGGCTCTGCCACTTGTCAGCTGTGTGACTTTGGGGAAGTTACTTAACTTCTCTGTGCCTCAGTTATCTCATCTGTAAACTGGGGATTAAGACTGTGAGCCCCACATGGGACAACCTGATCACCTTGTATCCCCCCAGCACTTAGAACATTGCTTTGCACATAGTAAGCGCTTAACAAATGCCATTTATAAAAAAGATATGGACACTAATAAATTGGGGACAACTGAAGATCTGAAAAGTCAACAAGCTCATGAATGTAGAATTAATGTAGCCAAATCAATTAATGAATCACCTTATTGAGCACTTCCTGTTTGCAGAGAACTGTCATAAGTGTATGGGAGAGTACAGTATAACCAATTTGGTAGAAATGTTCCCTGCCCCCACAAGGAGCTGACAGTCCAGAGGGGAAGGCAGATATTAAAATAAATTATGGAATGTACGCAAGTTCTGTGGGGCTGAGGATTGGGTAAATAAAGGATACAAATCCAAGTTCAAGGGTGACACAGAAAGGAGAAGGAGTAAAGGAAATGAGGGGCTTAGTTGACGAAGGCCTTTTGGAGGTGATGTGATTATAGTAACGATTATAATAAGGGAGTGTGAACAGAAAAAGTTTAGCTCTTTGTGTACTTAAATTTACCATAAATATCAAAGGTCCTAATCTAGATAGACAAGTTTGTGCTTTTAAGCCCTGCACATTTTTGATGGGAATGAATAGAGCAAATTTTGGTGACCGCTTATCTTTCTGAGTGATTTTAATTCAGTTACGATGTTTCCATTTCATTAGATTCTGGTTAGTTGAATTTTATTAGAAAGTTATTTGGGTATGCATTTGAGTTTCTTAATTCTAAGGAGGTCAAAACACCTTAGGAAAAATCTCAAACGAGGAATGAAATTTATATAAAGAACCCTGGAAATTAGAGAACAGGCAATTGAGAAGCAGCATGGTCTACAGAAAACGTGTCAAACTCTCCGTAGAGATGGGAACTGTAGACTGTGAGCCTCAGCATGTAGTCCAGTGCTTGGCACATAGTAAGTGCTTAATAAGTACCAAACTTTTGTATTTATTACATGCCTAAGGTGCTAAGGAGAGTATGCTGGGAACAAAAGACACGGAGTGTATAATTTAATGGAAGACTCAGGGCGATACGTATTGTCTACAAACATTGTGAGCAAGGACATGGTTATGACTTGTAACAGTGTGACCAGATGCAAAAACTCAGTAAGTTCTTGAATATATATTTATGTGTATACATATATATGTGTGTGTGTGTGTATATATATATATATATGTATATATGTATATAAAACAGCAGTGCTAATTAGCAGGTGTAATGGACCAAAGTTCCTAGAGTGACTTTTAGATTGAGATGACTTGAGATGTTAGGAAATGAATTGGAAAAAGCTTTTTGGAGATATGATTTTAGAGGGCTTTGAATACTTGGGAGAACTGTAGACTGACAAATTTGAAGCAGAGGGAATTTCCTGTAGCAGGGGGTCAGTGTTAATAGAGTCAAGAGCAAGATTCAGTTACAGCGTTCTTATGGATACAGGATGGGAGGAAGTCAAGTGAGCAATATGTCAGATGGAGAAAATGAAGAAAAGCCTTGAAGCCATTGGTGACGAGGTTCTTCTTGAGGCAGAGGGAAATAGTAGCCATTGGAAGTTTTTGAAATGTGTCGAGTGACATTTTAGGAAGATGATATCGGCAGCAAGATGCACTGTGTATTCAGTCATATTTATTGAGCGCTTACTGTGAGCAGAGCACTGTACTACCTTGGAAAGTACAATCGGCAACAGGTAGAGATGGTTCCTTCCCAGCAATGGGCTTACAGTCTAGAAGGGGGAGACAGACAACAAAACAAAGCAAGTAGGCAAGTGTCAATGTACTGAAGTGGGGATAGACAGGAAGGCCAACAAGGGAGGTGATGCCGTATTCTCTTCATAATATGACAAGGAGTTAAACAAGGGGAGTGGCTGTTTAGGTGAGGAGGAAGGAGATGACCTGGGAAATGTTATGGAGGAAAAACAAGAGGACTTAGCAGTTGATTAAATATGATCACTGAAAGACAGTAAAGAGTCAAGGATAACCCCAAGGTTGTGGAGAAGATGGTGGTATTATTGATTGAGATGGGAACGCTATACAGAAATTTAGGAGGGTAAATGAACAGTTCTGTTGTTGACTTACTGAAAGTGAGTACTTGAGGAGACACCTAAGTAGAGGTGTTGTTCCCTATTGGAGCATTAGCCCCTTGAAGGCAGGAATGAGGTCTACCTACTCTCCCAAGTACTTAGTACAGTGCTCAAACGATCAGTGGTATTTATTGAGTGCTTATTGGATTCAGAGAACTGAATTAAGCTCTTGGGAGAACACGATACAGTAGAGTAGGTGAGACACAATTCCTGCCCACAAGGACCTTTCAGACTAGACGAGGACCCAGACATTAAAATAAATTACAGTAGGTACATGCATAAATTCTGTGGGGCTGTGAATATCAAAGAATTTAAGGGATGCGAACTCAAGTGCATTGAAGACTCAGAAAGGAATCTTTGTTTTTGGCTTGGCTTTTCACAGTGGAGGCTGTGGGTTTTCATGAATTACAGAAATAGTTAAGAAATAGCAAGATATACTTCAAAACTGAAAATGTATTTAATCCTTTACTGTAAAATTTATGATCATTTATTATCAAAACTCCTCCCTTATTGTTACTGGCCCTTTCCCTGATAAAGAATGTACTGTAGTTGAGACCCGTTTTCACAAAAATCAATCAACTGTATTTATTCAGTGCTTACTGTTTTCAGAAGACTTGGGAGAGGACATTATAACAATATAACAATATTCCCTGCCCACAGCCAGCTTATACCAGAAAGGACATAGGGTATTTTTTTTTTCCCAGCCATCAGGCCCCTCACCCCTCCTATGGGGCAAATGCATTATAATATATCTTTTTCCTGAGTATTTTTCTGAGGGTGCAAAATATCACTTGAGGGCATGCTACATGGAGAGCAATCCATGGGTGTGAGTTATTCACAATTTTGTTTGCCTCCGCAACCTCTCCACATAATTTAATGGGGCAGATCGAGGGACGACGGGACAGGCGGTAGCACTGACTGCTCCTGCCATGAGAACATGAGGATATAGGAAACATGGGGCCGGATCACACCAGAGGTTCATCTCATCTAACACCATATCCTCTACGTGGAGGATATGTGTCTTTCTTGATATCCATCCTAATGTGTTATCAACATCCATTCCCTTTCCCGTGTGCATCCCTGATCTTCCCTATTAAACCCATTATGGACTGTTCATCTGTGAATGTACCCAAACTGCAATGGATTATTTTTGCCTGCAAAACTTCCTGTGGAAATCGCTACCAGAACACTGATGCTCCTTTTGAAGCCAACGTACGTAAAATTCCAATGGATAATCAGGAAGGCCGCAGAGGAAGGTTGCTTTTCTCATTGTAGTGCCTGAGAATGGGATGCTTTGACCTTGGTTGCCTTAGATGGGGGAATCTAGCTCAACATTATTTTTAGCTTATTTTAAGGAATACATATTACAGGAAGTGGCACCACTAAGGACTCTTTGTGTCAATAACGTGAAGCATTCCAATAGTCATACTCTTCAGTAGAAACCTTCCATGTTGTAAGATAATGGGAGTGACATGTTTTTGGTGAATTTTAATTCCAACCTGAAAAATGGTGTAATTTCAGGTGAAGGTGCAGACGAATTACAAAATTGAACATGAAAAAAATTGTTCTAGTTTCCTAGGTTTGGGAAGATCAGACAAAGTGATTTGCTAGACTGAAAATTAACATGACAGAGACTTGTGTATTTATTCACCAATAGTCATATAATAAGTATTCAAGAGCTGTGTCTATAAACCTCACTATAGTATACGTTTGGTATTTTGAAATGTAAAGACTGACCTTCCACAAGACTCGGACGCATTGCAGGTCATTCATTTTTTGTCTGTCTTTTTCCTTTCTGTACATTTCAATAGTGCGTAATCCTTTATCACCCTTAGCAGTGTAGCTATTTTTATTATTATTTTTATTTCACTGGAGTAGGCAATGCAAAGTTATGTAATGACTTAAAAAATTTCCTGTATTCCTAGATGGAAATAGTCTCAAAATAGTAATGGAAATAATGACTACAATCATTCTAGTGCCTAAGGATCCTTCATGCTAGTAAATTATGCACTTTGAAATGTGCTTTTACTTTTTCAAATCGCACTTCAACTCTCCAACTAGATTTGAGGTAGGAAGCATTTGGTTTGCTTCTCCTTATACTCTCCAAAGCACTCTTAGTACAGTGCTTTGCACTCAGTAGGTGTTCAGTAAATATGATTGATTGATTGCTTGATTAATTAGTGAGAAATCTGTTCAGTACATTGCTTCATTCCTGGTGCATACACAGTAGCAATAGTACTACTAGGGAGTAGTCAATCGCCTACGACTCGTAAAGAGTTAATGCTCCTTGCAAAGTGCCTCTCATAGTGTAACTTTAGGCACTGGGAAAATTGGGCCCAGTGGTAACATAAAACTGAGGATTTGTCTATAGCAAACAAAAGGAATTGAAGATTAGGCAAATGCTGGTAATTCGATCAATATAGACAGCCAAAATTTTTTGGCTGCAAATTACCTGAGCCGGCATTGTTCAAATTAACCAGATATTTGCTCCAAAAGGCTCATAAAAATCAGGAAGGTAAAGTGAATATATCACTAGTCACCCAAGTATCAAACCTCACAGGATAACGAGCGACAGCCTTTGTGAGGCCACAGTGCAATTGGGAATGAGGGTTGGCATTGGGCACACACACACACACACACACACACACACACACACACACACACACACACAAATTTCCCCATTAATAGTGTTTTCTTGGAGTATGTAGGACAGGTACGTAGTGATGATAACTACAGATCTAAACATCTCCGAACACTTATTTATAATATATAAATAAGCAGCGTGGCTCAGTGGAAAGAGCACGGGCTTTGGAGTCAGAGGTCATGGGTTCGAATCCCGACTCCGCCACATGTCTGCTGTGTGATCTTGGGCAAGTCACTTAACTTCTCTGGGCCTCAGTTACCTCATCTGTAAAATGGGGATTAAGACTGTGAGCCCCACGTGGGACAACCTGATCACCCTGTATCCTCCCCAGCGCTTAGAACAGTGCTTTGCACATAGTAAGCGCTTAATAAATGCCAATTATTATTATTATTATATATATCTCTATTGCTGGATGTATTTAGGTATAAATATAATAGATATATAGGGAGATAGTTGCCAAATCTCAATTTCACTTTATGTAATATAGACACAGATGGAGTGCGAAAACTCCATTGGATAGCCCAGTAGCTACAGGAAACATCTTTGCCTATTATGTGATCTTGGGATTTTTTTTTTTTTTTAAATAGCAGGAAGGTATCATTGTGTGACTATGCTGTTAGAGGACAATATCCAAAAGGATATGGTTAGAAATCTTTGAAATAAGCATTAGGCAGATGTGCAGTCTGGAAAATGAACAAATAACATTCCTTACCACCACAACGGATGTTTTGGTCCCAAAGACTCCAGAGGAAAGTCTAAGTAGCTTAGAGATTGACAGAAATGGTTTCAGACCATTATTGCTCGGAAATCACTTAGATTCACAGCAGTATTTTCAATAGCACAAAACTTTGGAATGCTGGGCAGTTTAACGGAAAGAGAAAAGAGAATGCTCTTTTGTTAGCACTCTTTTATGATGGCATTGTTGAATTTTAAAGCCAGTGCTTTTTTTATGGTATTTGTTAAACATTTACTATGTGCTAAGTGCTGTTCTAAGCACAGGGTGATGCAAGGTGATCATATTGTATACAATCCACGTCCCACATGGGGCTCACAGATTTAATTCCCACTTTTCAGGTGAGGTAACTAAGGCACAGAGCAGTTAAGTAACTTGCCGGAGGTCACACAGCGGACAAAATGGCAGAGCTGGGATTCGAACCCAGGTCCTTCTGACTCCCATGCCCATGTTCTAATGATTAGATCATGCTGCGCTTCCACTTTGAGGTAGCCTGTCAAGTATCCTAAGGGTTAAATACCTCCCTTTCTCTCCTCAACATCTGAGGTATTTTTTTTGACTGATGTTTAAGTGGTGATTAAAGCGGGTATGTATTCAGCATTGGATAATAGCAGATCATAAATAGTATGAAATAATGGTAGGGGGACAGCCTAACATAGTGGAAGCAAGAGCGACCTTAGGAACTTAATTTTTCTGCTCAATTTTCTCATCTGTAAAATGGGGATGACATTTGTGTTCTTCCTCCCTCTTGGACTGGTGTGGGAAAAGGACTGCATACAATGTGATTATCTTGTATCTATCCAAACATTTAGCTCCTAGTAAGTGCTTAATAAAATTTAAATAACTATTTCATTCTGTCCTATTTATTGAGCGCTTACTGTGTGCAGAAATGAACCACATTGAAAATTAAGTATGCATGTACATTTAACTAAAATTAAATTTTAAGAAATCTATTATTAGTGTGTATTTATTTTGCTATTGGGGTGTATATCTCTACTGTACTCTCGACACTGTCTTTTAATGTATTTATATTGTTGTGGACAAGTTTTTGGATCTTTAGAATACATTCATGTTCTTAAAGTGATTTCCTACGGAAAACCAAATTTTATTTAGTAGCGCACCCTATTTTATGGGTCCAGGTAAGCGCAATAGCATGGTGTAGTCGATAGAGCCTGGGAATCAGAAGGTCATGGATTCTAATCCTGGCTCTACCACTGGTCTGTTATGTGACCTTGGGCAAGTCACTTCTCTATCCGTGCCTCAGTCACCTCATCTGTAAAACGAGGATTGAGACTGTGAGCCCCACATGGGACATGGGCTGTGTCTAACTCTATTTGGTTGTGCTCTCCCCAGCATTTAGTACAGCATTTAGAGAAGCAGTGTAGCGTAATGACGAGCACGGGCTTGGAAGTCAGTGGTCATGGGTTCTAATCCTGGCTCCTCCACTTATCAGCTGTGTGACTTTGGGGGGGGGGTCACTTATCTTCTCTGTGCCTCAGTTACTTCATCTGTAAAATGGGGATTAAGACTGTGAGCCCCATGTGGGACAACCTGATTACCATGTATCTACCCCAGTGTTTAGAATGGTGCTTGGCACATAGTAAGCATTTAACAAAATACCATAATTATTATTACATCCCACTTAATCAGTATGAACTAAAGTGGCTTGTATTTTGTTTTTTTATTTGAACGCTAGTCTGACCACTCACTTTTAGGCAACAGTATAGCACCATTGCCATCATCCAGATATATGCGGATTTAATGTCAAATATATGAGTAAGGTTTAATTTTCCTAGGTTCATTCTTCCACTACCCAGGACCCAACCTCAATTTCACTCTTCTCCGTGGCTGTATTTTAATGCTTTTTCTAAAGGTCACTACAGAGGTGATAATCTGTTTTATGAATGCTAAGACTTGAACTTCTAGTTCCTCCACATAATAAGAATTAAACCATTTATTCTTTTTCCCTCTGAATTAATGCTATATTTAGTCTTCCTTCTGAAAAATTTCTCAGGGATCATTTGTTTTCTTTTAGAATATTTTTAGACTGAACGTAAAAACATTCTGCTGATTTGCATTAATATTTGCTGTAGTGTTGTAAAAAAACTTTGACACTTTGGCATTGGATATATGTGGTTCTTAGGAAATAATAATGGTGGCAAATCATATTACCCCCTTCTGGACTATGAACCTCCTTCTAGACTGTAAGCCCGTTGTTGGGTAGGGACCGTCTCTATATGTTGCTGACTTGTACTTCCCAAGCGCTTAGTACAGTGCTCTGCACACAGTAAGTGCTCAATAAATACAATTGAATGAATGAATGAATGCCTGATGGTGACTTCTATTTTAATCCAAGTCTGGTTTCTACAAATAGAGTTGTTCCTACATTGTGATAAGATGGGGAAAAAAATTCAAAAGAATTCTTTCATCTAAACAGAAAAGCATGTTTTTGGTTAAATCTTTATTTTAGTCTCCTTTATTGTCTGTCTCCCCCTTTGGACTATAAGCTCCTTGTGAGCAGGGAACACAGCTACTGACTCTGTGTACTCTCCCAAGCACTTAGTTCAGTTCTAGGAACGCAGTAAGGTCTCAATAAATACCATTGATCGATTGAACTTGTGGAGGCAACGGGCATTGGAGGTGATGCAGGTGAAGTAGTATTGCTTTGTCAAGAAGAGGGGTCAGGGTTTAAGCATGTAAGAATGAATTTGCAGTGGCCGAATAGCTTGGTACCTGATTTTCCGTGATATTGTTCTCCAGCGTGAAAGTAGAAATTGGTGATATTGGTGTTTTTCTATGACTGTATTTCAAATTGCATTATGTATTAAAGTACTATTAAGGATGATTATTACTATTATATTAACTTTACAGTCATTATTGGTAATGATATTTATAACGCAGGAATCTGTGGGCCCTTCTGTAAGGATGACTTTTGTCCCTGAATGACAAAGTATGATTTGGGCCATGATGTACAGGAGAGATTGGTAGTGAAGGTATACGTGGTGTACCTTGAGTTGGGGTGAGCAAGGAGTAAGATCTGATTTGGGGGCATCATCATCATCATCAATCGTATTGAGCGCTTACTGTGTGCAGAGCCCTGTACTAAGCGCTTGGGAAGTACAAGTTGGCAACATATAGAGACAGTCCCTACCCAACAGTGGGCTCACAGTCTAAAAGGGGGAGACAGAGAACAAAACCAAACATACTAACAAAATAAATAGAATAGATATGTACAAGTAAAATAAATAATAGAGTAATAACTATGTACAAACATATATATATATATATATATATATATATATATACGCAGGTGCTGTGGGGAAGGGAAGGAGGTAAGATGGGGGGGTGGAGAGGGGGACGAGGGGGAGAGGAAGGCTGTCTCCAGTACTATTGGACAATTGAATTGAGGTGCTACTAGACTGTAAGCTTGATGTGATTAGGGAATATGTCTATCAACTCTGGGATATTATACGCTTCCAAACACTCTAGCCACAGTAAGTGCTCAGTAAATTTGATTTATTGATACAGGGGAAGCCCTTAAGACTGTTTTTGGTTTGGTTACCTTGCTCATGTAACCAACCACACAGGGTGAACTACAGATGATCAGAATTTCACCTTGTGAATGCTTTTGTGTTTCCTCTTGCATCATTCTGTTGAGTTGTAGTGGGTCAAAGTACTAGATATGGCATTTCTAGGATTTGGAATGTTCTTTTCAGTAGAGATTCATTTGAAAGGGTGTGCTATAAGAGCTTCGGAGAGTTTTTCCTACAGTTCAGCAGGCAGTAGAAAAACGTTCAGCTGTTGTGTGGGCAATTGTTGATCTCACCTTTATCAACCACCACAGCTAACGTGTCCTTCCCAAGCTGATAATGAGGCTGCTGGACACAGTCAGAAAAAGTTATCTATCTTCATCAGAAATTCCATCACTTGAAGCAGTATTTGTGCAGCAAGTGGCATGTTGATTGCCAGCAGCCTCTGGCCAAATAACAATAATAATGGTATTTGTCAAGCGCTAACTATGTGCCAGGCACTGTTCTAAGCACTGGGGTGGATACCAGCAAATCAGGTTGGACGCAGTCCTTGTCCCACATGGGGCTCACAGTCTTAATCCCATTTTACAGATGATAAACTGTGGCAAAGAGATGGGAAGTGAATTCCTCGGTGGTCACACAGCAGGAATTAGAACCCATGACCTTCTGATTCCCAGGGCCCTGCTCTATCCACAGTGCTATGCCAAGTCCTAGTGCTGCTCTCTGGGCTGTTTCCTCAAGAATCCCGATGCTATTTCCCAGGTTGGGTCAGTGAAACTTACTCCCACACTGCTATCTACTGAGGATGTCCCCCTCAATACAGTACAGTTAGTATAGGGCTTTGCACACAGTAAGCGCTTAATAAATACGATTAAGTGAATGCCCAGGGAACTAGTGGGTTGCAGTGGAGGACAGTGGAAGAAATACTGCTAGTGGGGTAATTGTGCATGTTCATTTGTGGCTCAAATTCAGGGTCTAAGGTACTTGATTTGGTGCATTTAATTTGATTCCAGTTATAGGCAAATTCAGAAACAGTATGTGTGAGCTATGAAGCCATTCCAATGGAGAAGTAAAAAAAAAAAAAGTAAATAAAATATCCGTTTGTGAAACATACCTGCTACACTTATGGAAGAAAGGCAGAGATTCATCTCAAAAGTTAATGACAGATAATAGCTGTTTTTTTCAAGTTTGTGCAGCAGGGTAAGACAGGACATAATCGACATCTTCCTTAACGTCTCTGTCTCAAACTGTGCAGAGTGGACTGAAAAGCCCTAGTGATTTAATTTGTGTATACATAAAGTACAATTGTGAATATTTTTAAGAGCCATTCTGAAGTTCTGATCACTTTAGAAGCCAAAGCCTGAATAATCTTTGACCTCAGGCTTTGCCACTAGCCATTATTAGCTCTTATGGGTATCAGCCCAGGCAATGCATGAGGGGACTGTCTCTATATGTTGCCAATTTGTACTTCTCAAGCGCTTAGTACAGTGCTCTGCACATAGTAAGCGCTCAATAAATACGATTGATGATGATGATGGCATGTGTGTTGCACCAGGCATGCAGGATCCATAGCATAATAAAATCCTACTTCCCATTGGGGCGAAGTCTCTCTAGGTGATGATGTTGACTTTTATTTAAGTGCTTACTATGCGCAGCACACTGTTCTAAGCGCTGGGAAGGTTACAAGGTGATTAGGTTGTCCCATGAGGGGCTCACAGTCTTCATCCCCATTTTACAGATGAGGGAAATGAGGCACAGAGAAGTGAAGTGATTTGCCCAAAGTCACACAGCTGACAAATGGCAGAGCTGGGATTCGAACCCATGACCTCTGACTCCAAAGCTCGGGCTCTTTCCACTGATCCAAACCCAGATCATTCTCCAGGGAGGATCTCTGACGCCCCAGGTTGTTCTCCAGGTTTCTGTTAACACAACACAGGTTTGAGCTGCAGAATGTGAGCCCACTGTAGGGTAGGGACCGTCTCTATATGTTGCCAACTTGTACTTCCCAAGCGCTTAGTACAGTGCTCTGCACACAGTAAGCGCTCAATAAATATGATTGAATGAATGAATAATTGAAGAGGAGCTCCACTGCAGGGTGGCAAGATGTTTAAAAATAAAAGGCATAAAGGCATCTGGGGCTGTTTTCATCGTGGGGGAAGATCAACTGAAAACAAAATTATTTCTCCATCCTCACTGATACTCTTGCCCATTGCCCTCACCAGTTGTTCCAGGTGTTTAACTCCCTCCTCAAAGCCCCTGCCCCCCCCTCCTCTCTCCCATCTCTTGCCCCTGATGACTTGGATACCTATTTTATTGAAAAAATTGAAACAGTCAGGCATGCTGTCCCTAAAATACCCACTGCCCCTTCCTTCCTCTCCCCCTCGTCCCCCTCTCCATCCCCCCCATCTTACCTCCTTCCCTTCCCCACAGCACCTGTATATATGTGTATATGTTTGTACATATCTTTTACTCTATTTTATTTGTACATATCTATTCTATTTATTTTATTTTGTTAGTATGTTTGGTTTTGTTCTCTGTCTCCCCCTTTTAGACTGTGAGCCCACTGTTGGGTAGGGACTGTCTCTATATGTTGCCAATTTGTACTTCCCAAGCGCTTAGTACAGTGCTCTGCACATAGTAAGCGCTCAATAAATATGATTGATTGATTGATTGATTTAGTCCCTCCCTCCTCCTGCCCCTTCTTCAACTCTCCTATCCTACCCAGCAGTATCTCAAGAGGAGATCTCCTGCCTTCCTTCTCTCAAAATCCAACACCTTCACCTGCGTATTCAACCCCATCCCTTCACACCTTATCAAAACACTTGCCCCTTACTTTCTTCCCTCCTTGACTGCCATCTTCAACTGTTTACAGTGGCTTCTTCTCCACTGTTTTCAAGCATGCTTATGTCTTCCCTATTCTTAAAAAACAAAAACAAAAGCATCCCTTGTCCCCATGGCTCCCTCCAGTTATCGCCCCATCCTTCCTCAGTTTCAAAATCTTACTGAAGACACATCTCCTCCAAGAGGTCTTTCCTGACTAAATCCTCATTTCCTCTTTTCCCACACCCTACTGTGTTGCCCTGACTTGCTCCCTTGCCCCCTACTGCTTTCAAGCACACTCCTTTTTTTATAGTATTTATTTAGCACTTACTATATGTTAAACACCATTTTAAGAGCTGTGATAGGTACAAGCCATTGGCAGAGCCGGGATTCTTAATTCATTCAATTGTATTTATTGAGCACTCACTGTGTGCAGAGCACTGTACTAAGTGCTTGGGAAGTACAAGTTGGCAACATATAGAGATGGCCCCTACCCAACAACGGGCTCACAGTCTAGAGGGGGGAGACAGACAGCAAAACAAAACACCTGGACAGGTGTCAAGCCATCAGAATAAATACAAGTAAAGCTAGGTGCACATCATTAACAAAATAAATAGAATAGTAAATATGTACAAGTAAAATAGAGTAAGAAATCTGTACAAACAAATATACAGGTGCTGTGGGGAGGGAAAGGAAGTAGGGTGGGGGGTGGGGAAGGGGAAAGGAAGGAGGGGGCTCAATCTGGGAAGTCCTCCTGGAGGAGGTGAGGTCTCAGTAGGGCTTTGAAGGGAGGAAGAGAGCTAGCTTGGCAGATGTATGGAGGGAGGGCATTCCGGCCAGGGGGAGGACGTGGGCCGGGGGTCGACGGCGGGACAGGTGAGAACGTGGCACAGTGAGGAGGTTAGCAGCAGAGGAGTGGAGGGTGCGGGCTGGGCTGGAGAAGGAAAGAAGGGAGGTGAGGTAGGAGGGGGTGAGGTGATGGACAGCCTTGAAGCCGAGAGTGAGGAGTTTTTGCTTGATGCTTAGGTTGACTGGTAGCCACCGGAGATTTTTGAGGAGGGGAGTAACATGCCCAGAGCGTTTCTGCACACAGATGATCCGGGCAGCAGTGTGAAGTGTAGACTGAGGTGGGGAGAGACAGGAGGATGGGAAATCAGAGAGGAGTCTGATGCAGTAGTCCAGTCGGGATAGGATGAGAGGTTGAACCAGCAGGGTAGCCGTTTGGATGGAGAGGAAAGGGCAGATCTTAGAACCCAGCCCCTCTGACTCCTAGGCTCATGCTCTTTCCACTAGACCAAGCTGCTTCCCAATTCATTTCATTCATTCAGTCATATTTATTGAGCGCTTACTGTGTACAGAACACTGTACTTAGCACTTGGGAGAATACAATACAACAATAAACAGAATATTGGGTAATTTCCCATGTAAAAGTCAAATACCATCCCATTTCACATCTTTAATCCTTTTCCCACAAAAGTACAATAGAGCCTTTTATCACTTTCAAAGTCCAAAAAATAAGTGAAACATGGGGCTAGTATCAGAAGCCGTAATTCTTGGCTCTCTGGCTTTTTCTTAGTCCACTTCCTCCTGGAAAGAAATGCATGTCATCATGTAGCACTGAAAATTTAAACCAAGTGTGACCTTCTGCATCAATTTGAAATCCAATACAGTATAACAATCACAGACCTCATATATGTCATTCTCCTTCAAGATATATCTGGTAATGTATCATAAAATCAAGGGCTGCTTCCAAGGTATTCCTAGGTGATTTTGTCCCACTGGCATTTTCAGTTTCCTCTTTTCTGAGAAAAGTACCTATCTTTGTGACTTCTCGTGCCAAGTAGTTTCAGAAGCTTGTGAAGAAATATCTTCTGGACCCAAGGTGCCATAACATTATGTGTTGAGGAAGAGCAATGGTGAATATTGATAGCAAAGTTAGTTATCACAACTGCTAGTGTCACAGAAATCATGGTAAACATATTTGTGTCTCCCCATCCTAAAAAATACCTCATTTGACCCCACAGCCTTCTCCAGTTATGATCCCAACTCCCTCCTGCCATTCCTCCCCAAAGCTCCTTGAGTGAGTTGTCTACTTCCACTATCTCTACTTGCTGTCCTCCAGTTCTTCCCTTGACCCCCTTCGAGTCTAAACTATCCTGTCAAAGGTCACCAGTGATCTCCCTCTTGTTAAATTCAACGACCTCTATTTCATTATAATCCTCCTTGACCTTACAGCTGCTTTCAATATTGTAGACCACGTCCTTCTCCCAGAAACATTCCAACCTTGGCTACACTGACTTTTGCATTTTGTTTTTTTGTTTTGCAGCCATCTTCTCATCCTTCTTGCATGTTGTCATGTTGTTGATAAAAACACAGGGTCTTTTCTTTTTCATGGAAGCTCATCATCCAACAGTGACATCCTGGTTTCATTAAAGTGCCTCAGTGTCACTTTGTTCTTCTGCTACAATAAATCAGTCAATACCCGTCTCCCTCCTATTTAGGTTGTGAGCTCTATATGGGACAGGGACTCTGTCCAACCTGATTAACTTGTATCTATCCCAGAACTTAGTACAGCGCTTGACACATAGTAATTGCTTAACAAATACCGTAAAAATAATAGTCAATATGACAGCCAATGGCATTTATTAGACCCCTCAAAGTATACAGAACACTGTAGTAAGAGCTGTGATGAGTGCAAGGAGTCTAGTTCCTAGTACAGCGCCAGGCACTGTAGTAAGCGTTCGAGTGGATACAAGCTCTTCTTAGCATTTACAATCTAATATTGTAGATATGGGAGAGATGGTAGTTATCCAAATAAATAAGCAAGCATGTAGACAAAGTATGAGTGACATGAACTTTGAACACAGTGATACATTTGAGAACAAGCAATAGAAAGAAACTCCACGCACATACTTTCCAGAGGGAGATAGCATGCTTGGAATCTATATATATATAGATGCAGATATACTTTGACATTTGCAAACTTAAATTCTTTCCCTAATACCTTGCAGTTCATGTTTCTTTACCTTATAACTACTGCACTTATGTACATATCTGTAATTTATTTTAATGTCTTCCCCACCTCTAATCTGTAAACTGCTTTTGGACAGGAAATATGTCTACCAATCCATTACATTGTATTCCCCAGGTGTTTAGTACAGTGCTCTGCATGCAGTCAGTGCTCAATAAATGATTGATTATAACCACAGTCATTTTGTATTAACATGAATTCTTCTAGTTCATAATTTCTGTTCCTCTCATCTGTGCTTGTTAACCCCATTTTCTTAACTCCCCCTTCTTTCTGTTTTCCCCATTCCTGATCCTAGAAACATAGTATTTTTAATTGGTTGTTTTTCACATTACTTTGATTTTTATTTAATTGGGAAAAGTTTGGTATGGTTTCCTCCTTATTACCCACAAGTTATTCTTATAGTTTTCTTATCTGATTATTCCCAAGTTATAAGATGCAATCACAGGACTAATAAGAAAAGAAGGCATTAGCCTTCACCTTTTAATTGAAAGCAGGGTAACTGATGGTTTTCTTTACCATTAAACTGATAGCATGGGATGTCAGGTGAAGATTCAAAACCATGGATCCCAAAATGCTTAAAATGCAGCTGCCATCCCCCAACTCCAATAACTTTTTATCAACTAAACTTGCTGCAATACCTTTAAATTGTATTTTTATATTACTATTCAAGCACCTGATAAGAGTAGTTGTGATAAAGAGTTGAAATGTTTGTGTGCCTTGGATGAGTGGTGGAATTTTTGAAGTCACTTTTGGATTTCCATACTAGCTAGTGGCTGCTCTAAAGAATAATTAGTAGTAATGATAATTATGATCCTTGTGAAGCGCTTACTGTGTGCCAAGCACTGTTAAAAGTGCTGGGGTAGATACAAGGTAAGCGCTTCACAAGGATCATAATTATTACTATTAATTATTCTTTAGAGCAGCCACTAGCTAGTATGGAAATCCAAAAGTGACTTCAAAAACTGTGTGCCAAGCACTGTTAAAAGTGCTGGGGTAGATACAAGGTAATCAGGTTGTCCCACAGGGGGCTCACAGTTTTAATCCCCATTTTACAGATGAGGTAACTGAGGCACAGAGAAGTTAAGTGGATTGCCCAAGGTCGAACAGCAGACAAGCGGTAGAGCTGGAATTAGAACCCATGTCCCCTGATTCCCAAGCCTGTGCTCTTTCCACTAAGCCACACTGTCAATCAATCAATGGTATTTATTGCGTGCTTACTGTGTGCAGAGCACTGTACTAAGTAAGCTTTTCAGAGAGTACAATAAAACAGAATAAGTAGACATAGTCCTTGCTCACAATGAGTTTACAGACTATCGGGGAAACAAACAATAACATAAATTATAAGTATGTTCATAAGTGCCGTAGGGCTGAACATGGGGTGACTATCAAGTGCTTAAAGGGTACAAATACAAGAGCAGTGGTGACAGAGAATGGAAAAGGAGTAGGGGAAATGAGGGTATAGTCAGGGAAGGCCTAGCTGAGAAGTCCTCTGACTCCTAGGCTTTGCTCGTTCCACTAGGCCATGCTGCTTCTCAGAGTCGTTAATCATATCCCCTTTTGACCTCCCTCCAATGGGTGAACAGTTCCTCACTCAGCTGATCACAGTAGGTGATTGAAGGGATTAAAGGACTAGCATTTTAATGCCTCCTCTTATCCCTGCTGATGCCCCTACTATTTCTGCACTTCATTAATTCTTCCCTTTGGCCAGTTCTTATACCTTGCCCTGAACCAGTTCCGGTGTTTCTTTAGGAATGTCGTTAGCAATAATGCATGGTTGAATTTACAATTGAAGTGTGATGTACACACATTTTCCCCATGTAACACAGTTCTTCCCTGGGGCGGTGCCCCAATGAATTCATCATCATCATCATCATCAATCGTATTTATTGAGCGCTTACTATGTGCAGACCACTGTACTAAGCGCTTGGGAAGCACAAATTGGCAACATATAGAGACAGTCCCTACCCAACAGTGGGCTCACAGTCTAAAAGGGGGAGACAGAGAACAAAACCAAACATACTAACAAAATAAAATAAATAGAATAGATATGTACAAGTAAAATAAATAAATAAATAAATAGAGTAATAAATATATACAAACATATATACATAATTCAGCCTCTCTCTTGGGGCATATGTCCCTGTAGAGAAGAGCATACCTATCAGGCTAGCTGAGATCAGTCTACTCTTCCTAGAAAAATAAGTACCCCATATAATAATGATGATGGCATTTATGAAGTGCTTACTGTGTGCAAAGCACAGGTTCTCCAAATTTGATTTGGGTGTCTTAAGGGGGAATGGCATCCCTGGGCAGAAAGATCTTCCAAAGAAATCTAGACTGAGATAGTTGTCCTGCGGGGTGGGGTGGGGGGGAATTCTCCAATACAGTTATTCCAAGGAATTGTTGCAGGGAACTGCAGCTGTTCCCTACTCCTACCTATCAGTTGGGAACCATCTCTAGATATGAGAGATCTATAGATCTGATCCCTCTTGGGGGGTGGGTGGGGGTCGGCCGTTATGTCAAAATGCTCCGTTATGTCAAAATGCTTTCCAAACCTTCTTTCATTCTAATGGATAGCTTTGAACCATAAGGAGCGAGTATCATATTCAGGGTGAATTTACATGAGTGGATTAGGTTACATTAGGATGTGTGGCATTACTGTCAAGTAAATCATTCTATTTTAAGTATTTTCCACTAACCACAATTGTGATCTTTTGTGTGAGTTTCCCCTACCAGCTTCAGAAAGCTTACCCATGAGTCTGGATGGTCTCCAACCGTCTTCTCTCTGTCATGTGATTTTTGAATTAGGCTAGAAAGTCAGGGGCAAACGTTGTTCTGGAGGTCCCAAAGGAGCTCTACAACTCTACAAAAACGTTGGGGTGGAATCTAAACTGGTCATGCCGCTGTTGTGAACACTCTTCTTCTTCTGGTTGCACACATAGCTGAAGTCTCAACCAAATTGAAGTGGGAGGGTTAAATGATTTTCACAAAAAAAGATCAGCAGATATCGGCAGCCTGAATTTGGATATTTTAACCATTAAAAGATAAATAATGGCGATTGAAGAATGAAACGGGGGACTCCAGTGTCATGAAGGAAATGTTTCTAGTGGTTTGTCTAAATGGAACTGTTTCTTGCTGCCTAGGTATTACTCCAATTTATAAATCCCGAGATACAATTAAAGGGAGTGACTAAGAGGAAAAACTGAGATGAGCAACAAACAGCAAATGCTGTTGAAAGGGCCCCTAGCAGCATTGCCAAAGAAGCAAAGTACTGATCTAGATATTATTGAAGGCATATTATTTTAAAATGGGAATATGCTAATTTATAGGTTTGCCCAAAGATATTTTAATGGTCATGCCTGCATTAGTAAAAATAAAAAAAAATGGGCAGTTTTGCCCCTCTGGGCCATTTACAATTATAGTGGCTCTTATTTTCTGGATTATTTTACTTGTTTCTGTTTTTCAGGTTTTTTTTTTTTTAAGGAAGCAGATAAGACTGAAAATACAGTGAAAAAAAGCATTAGCTTTTGTTATTGGAAAAATAATGATCATTGTGATAATAATGATGGTATTTAAGTGCGTACTGTGTGCCAAGTACTGGGGTAAACACAAAATAATCCAGTTGGACATAGTTTCTATCCCACATGGGATTCACAGTCTAAGGCTCAAGGATAACATGAATTTAATCCCCACTTTACAGATGAGGATACAGAAGCACAAAGTAGTCAAGTGACTCGTCTAAGGTCACACAGCAGTCAAGCGACAGATCCCGGAGTAGAACCCATGCCTCTGACTCATGCTCTTTCTACTAGGTCACATTTAAAGTGAATAATCTTTTACAGATTAGCCATTGGAATCACTTTGAGGAGTAGCAGAAATCTCAGTTAATTTATTTGCCTCTCAGGGCTATGTGAACTTCTGACTGACCATCTAAAGATCATCATGAGACTACTTATTCACACTCTGATTCCAGCCTGGGACTCCATCGCACTTCAGACACATTTCACCCCCTAATCTCCTCATCTTCAAAGCTCTTCTGAAACCCCTTCTCCTCTATGGAACTTTCCCTGATTAATCTGTATTCTCTCAACCAATCAATTGTATTTATTGAGCACTTTTATTGCACACTGTGTGCAGAGCACTGTTCTAAGAGATTGGGAGAGTACAATATAACAGAGTCTTTGGCCCATAAATGAGCTTACAGTCTATAGGGGGAGACAGACGGTAATATAAATAAGTAAATTATGGATGTGTACATAATTGCTGTGGGGATGAGGAAAGGGTGAATTAAAGGGCCAAATCCAAGTGTAAGAGTGATGCAGAAGGAAGTAGATGAGGAAGAAATGAGGGCTTGCATAGAGAAGTTTCCTTGGAGGAGATTTACTATTAATAAGTTTTTGGAGATGGGGGGAGAGTTGTCAGATATGAAGAGGGAGAGTGTTCCAGGCCAGATGCAGGGCATGAGTGAGAGATCAGCAGCAAAACAGATGAGATAGAGGTATAATGAGGAGTGAAGTGTGTAGTCTGGATTGTACAAGGAGAGCAGCTAGGTAAGGTAGGAGGGAGCTAGGTGATAGAGCACTTTAAAGCCAATGATAAGGAGTTTCTGTTTGATACGGAGGAGTGGGGAAACATGGATTGGATGTTTTAGTAGAAAAATGATCTGGATAGCAGAGGGAAGTATGGACTGGAGTGGGGAGAAATAGGAGTTAGAGGGGTCAGAAATTAGGCTGATACAGCAATCAAGGCAGGATAGGATAAATGCGTAGATTAATGTAATTGCAGTTTGGAGAGGAAAAGATAGATTTTAGTGATGTTGTGATGGTTGAACTGATAGATTGAATATGTGGGTTGAATGAGAGAAGCGATTCGAGGATAACACCAAGGTTATGAGCTTGTGAGACAGGAAGGTTGGTGGTGCTGTTTGTGGTGATGGGAAAGTCATGGGGAGGACAGGGTTTGGGTGGGAAAATAAGTAATTCCGCTTTGGACGTGTTAGGTTTGAGATAACATCCAAGTAGAGATGTCCTGAAGGCAGGGGGAAATGTGAGACTGCAGAGAGGGAGAGAGATCAGGGCTGGAGATGCAGATTTGGGGATCATCATAGAGCTATGGGAGTGGGTATATATGGAGAATAGAAAGGGGCACTATGTCTTGAGGGATCCCCACTGTCAGAGCATGAGAAGCAGAGGAGGAGCTTATGAAAGAGACTGAGAATGAGCGGCCAGAGAGATGAGGAGACCCAGGAGAGGACAGTGTCATGAAGCCAAGGATAGGTAATATTTCCAAGAGAAGGGGGTGTCGAAGACAGCTGAGAGGTTGAGGAGGATTAGGATGGAGTAGAGGCCATTGGATTTGGCAAGAAGGGGATCATTTGTGACCTTTGAGAGGGCAGTTTCTGTGGAATGAAGGGGGCAGAAGCCAGATTGGAGGGGCTCAAGGAGAAAATTGGAGAAGTAGAGACAGCTCCCTTTACTATGCCCATTTGCAGCACACATCTACACACAGAACTTACGTTCATTTTGACATATATACTCTGCTACTGAAACACTTATTCATAAATCCATCTTATTCTCTTTTTTCAATCTCTAAGTTATTTGTGTCTTTCTCCTTTGCTAAATGTAACTTTTTTCAGGTAAGAGATCTTATTGTCAACTCTGTTGTAGTCTCCCAGTTACCTAGTTTTGAGCTTTGCATACTTCATTCATTCAGTCGTATTTATTGAGCGCTTACTGTGTGCAGAGCACTGTACTAAGTGCTTGGGAAGTACAAGTTGGCAACATATAGAGACGGTCCCTACCCAACAATGGGCTCACAGTCTAGAAGGGGGAGACAGACAACAAAACAAAACATGTAGACAGGTGTCAAGTCATCAGAATAGATAGAAATAAAGCTAGATGCACATCATTAACAAAATAAATAGAATAGCAAATATGTACAAGTAAAATAGAGTAATAGATCTGCACAAACATATATGCAGGTGCTGTGGGGAGGGGAAGTAGGTATACATCAGAACAAGTAAAACAGACATTAATGTAAATAGAGTTATAGATATGTACATCTATACACTTGTACTTCCCAAGCGCTTAGTACAGTGCTCTGTACACAGTAAGCGCTCAATAAATACGATTGAATGAATGAATGAATACACAAGTGCTGTGGGGTGGGAAGGGGGTAGAGCAAAGGGTGCAAGTTGGGGCAACGGGGTGGGGGAATCTGAGAAAGTGCTACACACAGTAAATGCTCAAAAAATGCCATGAATTGATAGAGAGGACAGTCCAAAAGTCTGTTAGACTGACCCTGTCCTCAAGGAGCTGATGAGGAGACTGAGATGAATGATACAATTGATTGATTGATCATCATGCTGTGCCTCGACCTCTGCATTAGCTTCTTCATTGATCTCCCTGACTTCTGTCTCTCCCCACTCCACTCCTTATTTCATTCTGCTGCCTGGGTGATTTTTCTGAAAAAAAAATTCAGTCCAGGTGTCTCTTTTCATAAGGAACTTCCAGTTGTTGCCCATCCACCTCCGCATGAAGCAGAAACTCCTTCCCATTGACTTTTAAGCACTCCGTCAGCTCTCCGTCCTTCCGCACCTCACTGATTTCCTACTACAACCCAGCCTGCACACTTTCCTTCTCTAACACCAACCTACTATAACCATATCTCAATCTCATCTATCTAGCAGCCAACCCCTCGCCCACATCCTCCTTCCAGCCTGGAACCTCCTCCCCCACCACTCTCCCCACCTTAAAAAGCCTTATTCTACATATTTATTACTCTATTCGTATTTATTACTCTATTTATTTTACTTGTACATATCTATTCTATTTATTTTATTTTGTTAATATGTTTGGTTTTGTTCTCTGTCTCCCCCTTAGACTGTGAGCCCACTGTTGGGTAGGGACTGTCTCTATATGTTGCCAACTTGTACTTTCCAAGTGCTTAGTACAGTGCTCTGCACACAGTAAGCGCTCAATAAATGATTGATTGATTGATTGATCTCCAGGAGACTTTCCCAGACTATTTCATCTACTCTCTCTCTGTCTCTCTGTCTCTCTGTCTCTCTGTCTCTGTCTCTCTCTCTCTCTCTCTCTCTCTCCCCCTCTCTCTCCCTCTCTCCCTCTCCTGAGTGACCCTTGCACTTAGATTTGTCCCCTTTACTTAATATTCACCCCGCCCTCAACTCCATAGCACTTATGAACATATCCATAATTAATTTTAATGTTTATCTTCTCCTTTAGAGTATAAGCTCCCTGTGGGCATGGAATGTGTTTACCAACTCTATTGTTTCAATCAATGATGCTTATTGAGCACTCCCTGTGGGCAGAGCACTTGTACTAAGTGCTTGGGAGAGTACAATATAATAGAGTTGGTAGACGTGTTCCCTGCCCACAAGGAACGTACAGTCTAGAGGAGTTTGAACTTCCTAGTCTGGAGAAGTTTAATACAATGCCCTGCCCACAGGAAGTGTTCAGTAAATACCATTGATTGATTGCTCATCCATGAGTATAGGTAACCCTGTAGATTATAAACTTGTTGTGGGCAGGGAGCACATCTACCAACTCCATTATATTGTATTCTCCCAACCACATAGTACAGTGTTCTGCACACTTTAAGCTCTCAACAAATATGATTGATTGCCAATTTGTACTTCCCACTTGCTTAGTACAGTGCTCTGCACATAGTAAGCGCTCAATAAATATGATTGATGATGATGATGATGATGATTGATAAGAATACTAGATTGAAGTGGCCTTATCTTCAGTTCAGCCACTAAAGCATTACAGTGCCCAAGGTAATCAAAGCAGGAAGTTTTTCTCTTGATTCAAGACACCTTATGATACTTTTGTAAATGGTGACTGGTGACCCACCATATAATAATTACTAGAGAATAAAAGGCAATCTGACAATGTAGAGGTTGGAATGTGAAACGCCTTAGGCCCTCCATCTTGCTAAAGCATTTGCCTCCCACGTGAAATTTAAAAATGAACATTAATGAATAACGATGTTATATAAAGTTGCATATGAATAGCTAAAATGCAAATTTTTGCAGCTTTCATTGTTTTTCTAAATTGGCTTAAGCATAAGCCAATCTTTTCTTCATCTATATAGGAATATTTGAATTCTCTATTTGCTTTCAAGGCAGTTAATCAAGATTTTTGGATTGTCCTTATAAAGGCATTGAATTTGATGTGTTCATCTTTCATCCAGTTGGTTATACACCCCATGGTGATTCTGACTACTCACTATTTTAAACTGAAGGTCGAGGTCAATCTGGTTTTTTTAATTGAAATCCCTCCGCCTTTGAATTCAGTGGCTTATAATACCAAATGTTCTCAATTAATTTTTAAGAAATACAAAATGCCTCCCATAAGCAAAGTTGAGAAATGTGCACAGTGGTTGCCATTTTAGCTTTTGGGCACTTATGGCTATAAGTAAATGCATAAAATTAAAATGCATATGTTTTTTGCTTAGAAGCTATTTGACTACATAAAAGATTTAAGAATTTTGTTATATCTATAAAATGTCACCTAAGCATTTGACACTTCCCCCCTCCCACCCCGTTCACTTATGTATATACCATCTTTATACTCCATTGCATCCTCCTATATATAATTTGTTTTATTGTCTGTCTCCCCACTGGATTATAAACTCCTGGAGGGCAGGGATCATATCAACTAAATCTGTTGTACTCTCCCAAGCTTCTAGTACATCTCCACATGGTGATCTTCACACAGAAAGGACTCCATGATTGCTACTGACGGATTGAAAAAAAGACAAAGATACACTAAACTGTATTTTCTGATAAATTTTAAGTCCAAGGAGTAGTGTTTTGTTAAGGCATGATAGTCTTTAGCCAGCAGGATTAATACTTTGTAACACATAGATTAGGTCTACTTGACCAAATAAAATTAAAGTTTCAGTTATTAGCCATTCATTTTGTGCAGTTGGACAATCATCTTGCAACATTAATTTCCCAAGCTGTTTGGGGATGTTGATTGATCAAACTGAATCTCTACATTGCCCAAATATATAAGATTACTAGCATATCATGTTCCTTGATACTGGAAAGTCCCAGATGTGTTCTATGCAAATTCTAATATGTATTTTGTATTCTCATATGTTTCACTGTGTAACAATTCAGAACACTTCTTAGAAAAGCCTTTTCTTAAAATTTGAACCCATATGCTATTTTTGATTTTCTCAAAAGTGAAGAGGAAAAATAACTTGCACCCTATAGGAGGACATTGACCAATAGTGCTTTAGAGTATGTCTATTAAAAGGTAGTGTTTACATTTATAAAAGTGGTGCTAATTTTCATTGTATGTCAGTAGGTCTTGTTTTTTTTTATTTTTTATTTTTAAAAGAATTGCCATGATAAATATTTCAAGAAAATAATAATTAGAAAATGCTTACTGAATAGCATACTAAAGGTACTTTCGTACTAAAACCAACATAAACTGTCTGAGACAGTTTACTCAGTAGGAAAAATAGGAAAAAAAAATGCCTGTTCACTTACACAGGAAGAGGTTTGCCATTCATTAGCCACCCTTCTAATTCATTACCAATTTCCGACCTTCGTACAAATAAACATTGACCTCTCTTTGTTATATACCAGATGGATAAAGAACACCAGAAAGGTTTGAAGAGGTGCTCTAATGATATATTCATTAAAAAATTCAAATTGTATAACAGGTGGATGCATAAGTCTGTGTAGCCCTTGGGCAGAGTTAATTTACATACCAACATGCACGAGTTTTACTTGACTCTGCTATACGTTGAGTAGTAGTTTCCATAGCAACATTTGTATCATATTACACTTCTTAAATATGGTGTGGTGTGTTTTTTCTTTAAAAGGAAACACACTTAATACATCTGAACATTTGCATTTTTGGTTCTGTATCTTCCCGAAACTGATGTCAAATAGTAAAACAAGGGGACTGGCAGTAAATTGCATAGAATCAGAATCAATGGATTCTGATTATGGTAAATAAATTACTGTTTCAAGCCAAAGGCTACAAATAATAGTAATAATAATCATTTAATAATCATTTAATAATCATTTTTTAAATGATATAGTAATGCCAAAGTAAATGTGTTTTTATGTAGAACTTCACTACTGTTGTATTCAGTATTTCTACAATGCTCCTGAAACTTTATACACCCCATAGATTCCCTCTCTCTTTCCCTTTCATGCCCTCCTAAAAGATCATTTTTTTTTTTGTTTTTATAATACCCCTCCAGCCCAGGTGGGTTTACGTAGGTAGTATGGTCACTGATCTGCGGAACCAGTGAAGACACCAACAGTTCCCATGGCAGGAGGCAGTGGTAGTCAACAGCCGTGTTTAAGGGAGACGTGGATGGAGCAGAATGGGCTCCTGAGGGGAGGAATGCACAAGCTCAGTTTGCTGGTATCCACCCCAACACATAGTACAATGCCTAGCACATAATAAACATTTAACAAATACCATAATTATTATTATTACTATTCTTTTTCTTCTCTGTGGTGCACTCTAACCTGCCGCTGGTCACTGGGTACCAGGAGAGAAGGGAAGGTGATCCACACCATCCGTAATCAACATAGAAAAATAAGTCAACACTAAATCCTGTGTCAGGTTAACTTTATTCCTGTCATACCCTAAATCAAATGGAAAGCCGTACGAATCTTCCCTGTTGAAGCCTAATCGCAAACCCTGTGAGACAACGGTAGTGATAGTAATAAGAGTATTGTAAGTGTTTACTTGTGCAGAGTACTGTCCTAAGGGATGGGGTTGATGACAGAGGAGCCCAGCGTGTGGCTTTGGGAAGATCCAGTGACCAAGCAGCAATTTGAAAATCACAACAGATGCTGCAGGTGCTCACTGCAATCATTCCATGCAGTGTTATTCATTCATTCAGTCATTTATTGAGTGTGCAGAGCGCTGTACTAAGGGCTTGGGAAAGTACAACAATAAAGAGTATTATCTGGCGATATGTCCTTTCAGTCTCACCTGTTGACATGAAGAGGATCACACCATGAAATATGAAGAGCAGCATGTATACATCAGGTCCTGTGTGAAGGCAAACACATTCTTAAAAGCATTTCAACTGCTTGTATTTTGACGCATTTATTGTATTTCTTTAGAAAAGTTATTTCTAAGGAAGCATATGCGGTATTATTAAAAGCAATTCATTTCATTTAAGATATGGTGTTTGAGTCCCTCAAGGACACTATAATAACCACAAAATAATAATTTTATCTATTTAATTATGATGGTTTCTGAGAGAGCAGTCCTTGAAGTTATGAACCAGTTTTATAAATACATAGGCGGTGGTAAATGAATTGGAGTCACGATGATTTTGTTAATTCACAGCAAAACCTGTGCTTCAGGGGAATACTTCAGTGCTTCATTTTCTTGAGAATAGTATTGGGGTTTAACTTTCCTGAGTTCCAACCCAGCTTTCGATCATAAGTGTGTGCGTATGCATATGTGTGTGTTCAATGTATTTGTGTAGTCTGGCTCTCCATTTTGTGCATATGTATGTGCATATATGGATATGTGTGTGTATATATATGCATATATACACACATATACATATGTGTGTACATACGTAAACCACACAGTCTGGCTTTCCTGTATTTGTGATATATTAGGGTGTATATCTAGTTATATATGTGCCAACAAGCCAAATTACCTAAGAATCAATTGGTTTTTTTTTTCAGTTGTACAACATTCTGGAAGCCATTTAAAAACTGTTCTAAAAATGCAATAGAAGCATGTCAAAACAGGTAGCGTAACTATAATAGATCAGAAAAATCTGGCAGTTGGTCCCAGTTTTTTCTGGTTAGCCTCATTGCCCCGGCATCCCACAGGGTCACAGCCAGAAAGTATGGTGTTGGATGATGGTTATGCCCTTGCTACCAGCTGGTCCCCAGATATTTAGGTAAGGGTTTGTTTGGACCACAGTCCAAAAAGTCTGAAACAAAAAATGGTTGCAGTTTTCTTTTTTTTTTAATTTCATTACTATAAAAATACAACTGTGTGATGGAGGTAGTACTAACGGCATCAAAATTCTTCACCTCCTATCCCTGTTCAGAAATGGCCCATGGTGGCAAAATTGCTAAATTCAGCAGTATCTATCCAGTGAACATTCGCATGACTTCACAATGGTTGCTGAGAACATTGTTTCTGAAATTCCTCAGCTTCATTAGAAATACTCAAATATATTTAAAATCTGCCTGGCAAATATTTTAACAATACTTATTTTCTAGTTGATACATTTGAAACATTCACGCATATGTATTTATTTTTGTTCTATGGTTCAGAACTTTATTTCCTTGTTAATGTTCAGGCTTCCAAAATACCTACCTTTATCAAGTCATTTCACCATACAAAGCCACTATATACATCACTTAGGCTTGTGCTGAAAGAATGGAATTGCAGCTCTGAGGGTACCAGAATACCCAAACATGAATTAAACTCACAAGCATTTGGCAATAGTTCAGAAAAGGAGCTTAATCTGGTTTCATCTAAGATTGCTTTCCTCTGTTCTACAACATCCCCCATGATGCAGTATCTGATATCTGATCACAACGTAATGAGAATGACTCAAAAACAGAGAATACTCAGAGAAGCTTAGCGTTTTTTCTTTATCTCCTCACAATGATTTTTCCTAATTTTCTTTTGTTCCCATCTAAATCTAAATTTCCCATACAGTCAAGGTCATTCACTATAAACCAAGTGCAGTGTATTCCTAAGGAACAGTACTCCTGCTACTATAGTCTTACTTATATCCATAAGTGAGGGTAAATAAAACTAGTTTTAGAAATATATTATTTACCTGATGCATTTAAGAAACTTGATTGAAATGAAATGAGTTCTGGGGCACATGATTTCAGGCTTGCAAGAAAAAGTTCATAGTTCAGGGTCTGAAGCAGTGCTATTTTCTATTGCAATTCCTTTATTAATTTAATTGAAGATTTAAGTTGTTTTTCTGTATCCCAAGTTTAATTTATGGTTTCAGTTTTGGTGTCGGATACTTGTCAGAGGTGAGAGATGTTACAGGAGAGGTTTTTTTTTTCCTTTTTCATTATAAAATAAAAAGATTTGGGATTAGGAGTGCAGTGTCAGAAGCATAGTCAGACAAATATCCTAAACAACAAACCAAAAAAAAAAAAAAAATCCGCACTGACAAAGAACACAGCAGGATGCCCGAATCTGGCACATGGGCTGCTATACTGAAATTGGCGCATTACTGTTGAAGGAAAACATTAAACCAGGGTGAAAAATTCAACACTTTCCATTATTACTTGGGTTTTTAATAATTGAACTGGACTGCCATGATAGAAAATACAAGACTCATTGCAAACAATTGAAAAAATAAGACTATACCTTTAAGATTTTTCAGGTTACTGCTGGAAAATGCAACATCGCGTTTCCAGTATTTCCTGGCTGAATTTGGCAGCATATTGATGGGACTCAAACCAACCACAAAACATGAGCTAGCACTATGTGAAATGCTGAAATCCACCATTATAATCCTATTTTTAGGCAAGGATTCATTACCATTTGCATGAGGGGAGGTGTCACATCAGCACTTAACTTTCTTACTGATTTAAGAATGGATATGGTTCTGTGAGCATTTTTATTCACTAATACAGTGGATATATAATATATCATTCACTTTTTTATGTCTAATTTGGATGTTTAGTAAACCTTTATATTCTGCTAGAAATGGGGCCTTTTACTTAGGAGTGTTTTTTATCTTTCTTATAGACAGTCAAAAATCTCTCTCTCTCTCTCTCTCTCTCTATATATATATATATATATGTTTCCTCATTTTTCCAGAGAGTGCTTTAAAAAGTCTCCTTTAGTGTAAGAAAATGATTGTTTTTGTTGCCTTAGAAGAATGACTCTGTTGTCCCAGGTTAAAACAAAGGCTTTAAAAACAGAGAAGAAATTAGAATATGCTGCGTGCCAAGGCCAGTGAACTTTAATAAGAGCCACTAATGATCTTTAAGTAAGGTCTACTACATGTTTATATGTTGCAGAAGTCTATGGAACATGTGGCTGCACATGCAAAAAGTACAAATGTTTTCATTTACCACTGGTGAAAAAGAACCTTCTGACTTAAAGAAACAACTCCTCATCGAGCTAGGCTGACATTAAAAATCAAGGACTCAAATTTTGGCATGCTCTAAGACTTAAGTAGAGTGTAATAGTTTATGCTGTTTACTTGTGTTTAGTTGTGTCAGCAATTAAAATATCCTACGTCTTGGTAAAAATTGGTTCAAAATGAAGCCAGTCAGCTAAAAAAATCATAACTAGGGGCAACGGGATTTAACTAATAATCATGCTCGTCAGAAGCCATTATATTCCTACTGAGACTGGTAACAGGGACGACTTCCAGTGAATTTGCTGAGTTCTTTCTCGAAGTATTTTGTTTGATAATTTGGCCTGCCGTTTTGGATTTTTTCCGTGAAAAATCTATTGAAAGAGTAGATAAGAGTCTTTAAATTCAGAGCGTAATTGTATTAATAAAGTCATTTTCAAGCTCCACTTTAAAAAGAGACAAACACTTGTGTGGGCTGTAACACACTGCGAGGCAAGTTGTGATTTAAATCTTTCAGCCAGCCAGATGGATGAAAAAATTCAAGCAAAGAGCCAGCAGCCCTAACTTGTATGTCAAAAAGTATATGGTTTCTAAATACGTACTCCTCATTTAGATCTGAGGCTGAAAGATTATTTAAATGACCCTATGAAAAAGTATGTTGAATGCACCAAAATGATGTTTCGCCTTCACGGAAAACTTTATAATGATCTTCCGTGTATTGATGTGCCATCATTCTGCATTTTAAAAGCCTTATAAGAAAGAGGAGAGGGGAGAGTGCAGATGCCAGGTGTGTATTAGCTATGTCCTAAAAAGGTAAATATCCGCAATGAGTTTGACTCCAGAATGGTCAGAACTTTTAACGAGCTTTCCATCTTTGTGGCCACCACAAAGATAAGTTTTATTCTATCATCAGAAAGAATATTAAACTATATTCACTGGACAGTTTCCGCAAAGGCTGATACATTATTTATGTACCAGAAAGCCTACCAAAGAGTATTAACCGATGGCATGGAAGCTTGTTTTTTACATCATTTTTGTCAGTAGGTGATGGAAAAAGGGAGGTTTTAATTTCTGATTTTCCAGCTTATGGGTCATATTTGACCAACTGCTTTCACTGGAAGACATGCCACTTTGTTGAGCTATTTAAGGAATCAAAAAGACTGTCTTAATTTAAAACAAGGACCCTTTGTTTTAGTTGGTGACTGCCTTGTGAAATTTTTCAGTTCTCAGCGGGTTAACCAGGGAACAGGGGCAGAGTCATAATTGGCCTATTTAGAGTATTTTGCATGTGAATAGTGTGTTAGTGAAGCATTACTAAGTCTGTTGTGAGTGACATGGTGATTAGAATTTAGATTAGGGAAAACACATTCTGTACTTTATCAAGTACAGTAATTAGTTCAGTCAGTAAAAGTTGATTACAAGTAACGATAAAGTTAGATTTTTGGTACTTAATTTTAAAATTTCTTTATTAAATAGTAAATGTTCTTAATATAAACGGTAGTATCTACACCTGTTTTATTGCGTATCAGAATAATTAAAAGAACAATGTGTTCAATGCAGAATATAATCAGGGGATTTTTATGTAATGGGTAAGTTTCGATGTAGTTTATAGAAAATATGAAATCTGATGTTATCTAGCCTTTTAAGGATTGATATTTTGTTGCTATCATCAGCTAAACGGTACTTAAAACAGTCATGTATAACTAGGTGAATTTTTGTATTTGTGGGTGTTTGTCATTTAGACTATATGCTCATCAACAGGACAATCCACAGTCCTTTGATTTGGCTGTTATTAAACAGGCTAAATTTTGTGACTTTTTAAAAAATTTACAAGGCAATCATTTGGAGGATTTATTTTCCTATTTTTATAACATGTGAAATCTTGTCTTTCATACTTGTATTTTTTTTATTCACAGAAAATATTTTTATAGGCAGATAGAAACTTCTCAGTTCAATAGACATACTTTAATACACCCTAAACTATTATCTGAAATTTTATGCAAATTGATTTTGATTTCTGTGAGTCATCAGTCTTCACAGTTACTGTCTTCCTTTTCTAACCAAAGAAACATTTTTTTATGTTTATGCCAAATTCTAATAATAATGTTTGTCACCCTGAGATAGATCAGACTTTTAATTTTAAATAAATTATCTTATACCACCTGTCAAGAGAAAAGCTCCAATATTCCAAGTGTTACGTTGACTGCTTCAGAATTATATTTCTTCATGTTTGAGTTTAGCAGCAACCATTTCACTGCATCGATTTTTAGTCTTGACAATTGGGGTCCTGGAAGACTATGAAAAACCTAACCATCTGTGTCCTTTTTTTTCCCTGTTTTTCGAACTTTTAGCAAAGTCTCCTTGGAGGTGACATGGATATGGGCAATCCAGGAGCGCTCTCACCAACCAAACCTGGTTCCCAGTACTATCAGTATTCTAGCAATAACCCCCGAAGGAGGCCTCTTCACAGTAGCTCTATGGGTGAGTTCCTTGTATGTTTGAATGTCTGAGAGAGAGAGAGAGAGAGAGAGAGAGTGTGTGTGTGTGTGTGTGTGTGTTGCAGAGAGGGAGATAAATAAAAAAAGAGATTTTAATTACTTAACTTTTGCTAAAATCTTAAGATTTCTATAACATCAAAAGTAAGCCGATCGGGATTCCGCAGTTAGATGCCAGGGAAATTTCTCTTCCAATATTAGTTTATTTCTTGTCTTCTTTTGACTGAGCACACAAGAACCCTATAAAGTCCAAGGAGAAACAAATTAATACTCCATCAAAAACGTTAGTGAATTGAAGCCCTATTTCTATAAAAAAAAAAAGGCTTCACCTCCAAGTAGTTTGAGGGGATGGAGTCGATAATTTTCTTTTTAACCAAAATAATAAAAAACTGCTTTCAGTGATAGCATTTAACGAAGCACATTTTAACGTATTTCTGTGAGGAAATGTATCTATGTTGGAAAGACTCACAAAGTCACTTATCTTCTTTCAGAGGTACAGACAAAGAAAGTTCGAAAAGTTCCTCCGGGTTTACCATCTTCAGTAAGTAGTGCTGGTTTCTCTGTTGGTATTACCACTTTTGTTGTCCTTTTTTTGTGTTTTGACCAGGGGAAGTAAAAGTAAATTGGATTTCATTTAACCAGAAGAGTATTTGTTTATATAGAGAGTAGGTAAGGTAGGGATAAATCTTGCCACTTGACAATACTTGGAAATAATTAATTGTTCACTGTGGAAAACTAGGTGGTCATGTTCATTTTCAGCAGTGGAAAAATTCTCAAGAGAGCTTTGAATAGGTGCTTGGAGTTTGAAGACTCTTACCTGTACCTGGCTTGGGAAAGAATGGCATTAGTTTCATGTGTTGGTTAAATTCTTTGTCCGTATTATGATGATTTATGGATTTGCATTTTAAAGGAGATTTGTAAAGAGGATTTAGAAGAAATTTACATTGGTCTCAGCCCAGAATACAGGGAGAACATCTCTGTTGTCTACTTAGGTAGCTGAATTATATCTAAAGGTAACTGGTTCAGTAGCTGTCTGTGTTTGTTAGACCAAGTGACATCAAGGGAATCCAGCTGTATAACCAAAAGTATTCTGGGTTATATTAATTAATAGGTGAAACTGGATGCAGTAGTTACCAAGACACTCTTTGTGCCCTCTCCCCAATTCATAAGAAATGATATTCTAAACTAAATTTGTATCACCTGAGCAATGGTGGCTATTGTGGCTATAACAGTTAGATATTTCTGTAAATGATTCTTTTAAAATCACACTCCGTAGATTTCTAAAGTTGTTTTCTGAATGTCTTTATGTAGACCTTTGTCTAATAATCATATTTTTTCTATTTTTCATTAAATGATCATTTTTCATATGAATATTCAGGATAAAGAGTATCTCTTTTGTTTCATTTCCCTGCTTAACTTCATAAACTCATTTTTGGTTGAATGGCAGACGAATACGAACTTTATTATTTAATTTTTATACCAGCGGAATTATTTATTTAGTAAATAAGTTAATATTAGATTAAACATAGCCCTTATGCCCCAGTTCACTTGCTTACAGTTTTTCTGTTTTCAAATTTATTAAAAAGAAATGCGCTGAAGTTTTTTCTCAATACTATCACGTGGACATGTTGGTTGTTTTTATTGTACTAATGAAGCAAATTGGACAAATGCTGTGGTCGAAAAAAACATAAGTGCAATGAAATTTTAATACTTTAAATGAAACAATCATAAACTCTTCAGACTCAGACCCAGAAAAGTTTACAAAAGTGTATTTGGATGTTTGTCATTGACCAATCTCACTGTAGTTCTTTCATTTCTCCAAGTACTTCTGTGCATAGTTGTGGTTTTTTTGCAAGTTAACAATAGGTTTAATTTAGATGAAGCTTTAGCTTTAATAGTTTTTATGACCATATTTAATATTTTCCTTACACCTATTTACAGTTTGAATATAATATAAGATGATTTGGATAATAGTAAATACAGTACTTTTGAATCTTTGGAAATGGTAGTGTAGCACCTTACTCAAAAAGCCACCGGACTGCTGTAAGGTACAACACATGAAGATGTAGTTTCCCATTTTCTTTCCCCTACTAAAAATTAACTATTAATTTTTTTGTGTGTGTATGTGTGTTTAAAATTATGCAAACTTCTTTCAACTACATATGTAATCCATTTTTGTGGTATAAAATCTATTTTGTACTTGCTTAATTGTCAGCCAACAATTTCCATAATTTGTCATAAGTTAAAAATGTTTCCCTGTAGACAGATGACTATTTTGGAATGGTTATAATGACAGTTTATCCTTGTCGCAAAATGGGTTTATTGTAGCTTTCCTATGGAAGTGCAGTACTAGTCAGAGAAAGTCTGAAGGTACTTTTAGTCTTCTTTATTTTTCAGTAATTAAAACTCAACTATGAATGTTTAGAAGGGTGGTTTCATTTTTTTCATGCTGCAAAAATTTTCCCAGGATACATGTTTCGTAGAAAATCCACTTCACTCCATTGAAACTTCTTTGTAAAACAAAATATTAGGACGGACATCTACAGAGCAGTCATGCATGTGTTGGGATTATTTTAAAATTATTTCTAAATGTAGGATATAATAGAGTTATTTTAAATCTGAACATCCCAGTCAGTGTTTAAATCTGCACATCCCAGTTGATGCTTGAAAGCGATTGTGAGCAATGCTATTTTTCTAACATTTCAAATAAAGTATGTCCGTATTAATTGCTCATTATCATCACTCTGTCAAGTGATTTTATTCGAGACGTGATTTCAGAGATAAAGAAGGTCAATCGAAAGTCCAGGTATTTCAAAAATGGTCAGAAAATATGTAACACACTGTTATGCTTGGGAATTTACATGAATGCTGACAGCTATTGGTTTATTTTTTTTAAGGTAATTGAATGCTTACCCTTTTTTCAGTTGCATAAATAATTGAATCTATCTGTAAAAACAAAACAAACATCTGTAAATTTTGTATCAAGATACACCAGTGTTAGTGTAGCTGTATTATAAACTGGATAAAGACATTCACATTTTTTCAACATATATATATGTTCAGTGATACATAGCAAAACTGTAGCGTGCTGCTATGCCAACAAACATACTTTTTTTGAGATGATTGCTGTTTTTTCCCCTTAAAACAAAACAAAGGAAATTTGAACTTTAAAATTCCACAATCCAACATTGTTCATTGTATAAGCAGACACAAAGTCAGGAAGTTTAGAGGTTGAACTCCATCCTTGTTTCACTCCCATTGTGCCAGGACTATCAGAATTAAGGAGAGTGAGGGAATTGTATTTTCCTTTAATCGGAAATGTTGAAATAGCCATGAAAGAAAGAAAACATAAACCCACTGCTCTTAAAGAATCCATGAATGTTGCATTTGTTTTTCATCCTGAGATCTCAGTGCGCCTCTAAAATTCAGAAGCAATGTTGCTAAAGTACGAGCACTGTGGTGCAGTCCTCATGGACACAAGAAGAATGGGGGTAATCAACATCTCTAATTCAGAAGCCATAATCAATCAATCATTTATTGAGCATTTACTGTGTGCAGAGCACTATATTAAGCACAGGAAGAGTACAGTAAACTGAGTTGGTAGACCTGTTCCCTGTCCACAATAAGCTTTACAGTCTAGAGGGCAAATGAACACAATCTTTGAGCTTGAAAGGATGTGTGAAATGTTTTAGAAAGATCATCTTCCATCACAAAGAGGCATTTCAAAAATCCCTATTTGTCCTCTTACCACTCTATTCAAGAATAACTCTTTTTCTCCTGCCTCCCCTATCTCCAAGATTCTAAACCAATTTTTAGTATTTCTTTAAACTGATCTAATTTTCTTGGTTATTACCATGTTAGCTTAGAACATGAAAGTATATCGAGGGCTTGTTTTCATAGCACCTTGTTTTTGCATCATCCTTCATCCTGAATATCTGAAAAAACATTGCCTTATTTTTAGAAGTTTAATATTTTCCTATTGCCACCTAAGTATTAGAAGATTCATTTAATCCAAGAATTCGATAAATATAAAAGATATATTTTTCAGATACTGCATTTGGGGGAAAAAGTACATGAAGTACAAGTTTCCCAAGGGTTGTTACTGAAACAAAATGCAATTTGATTGTCAGATTTTTTTAAAAAAGAGAAAAACAAAAGCTTCTTTAAAAATGGTAATAGCTACCCACTGCCCAAATGTTTGTCTTTAAAAAGTAATATTTCATTTTATTGTTCTCTGGGAGTCTTTCCTTGAGGGGGAAATAGTCATCAGAAATGATTTTCTGAAACTGTATCTCCATTTGTTAAAGCCCATTTATTTACTATGACTTCATTGCAATTGAAAATTTGCCACTACTCCAAATCAATTTTTTCCAGCTATATATGCCTATAGCTATACATCCAGGATATAGGTACTGTACTGGACAAATCAGTGTGGAATAATGTGAAATTTTATTATCAGCACTACATATCTCTTTTGATATTCTGGATTCCAAGCAAACACTGGTCTCATCGAAACCAAGTTCGGAAGCTGTGTGTCACTTTCACTTTCCTGCAGATTTTGGGGAGTTTTTTTTTAATCATTGCCCTGGTACATTTTAGAGGAGTCTATTTTATGAGATGTTTCGTTCTAGATTATTTTTAAAAATCCATTTTGAAAGACTGGATAAAGGTTTTGGCAGCCCGGATACAGAGTGGTCAGTGGCAGCTTTCGTCACAAGAAATCTAAAATCTGGACTGAATTTAAAATGCTAAAATTTGATTCGATCATTGCAGATGGCAACTTTGAGACTTTTGAGTCAGAAACTCTGAAATTTAAAGAAAAGGCTACTGAACGTGAGCCTTCTCTGATTGCTACAAGTTGAAGTTAAAAAATAATATAAATATTTCTCAGGGCTGCCTGAAATTTTCATATGACTACGTGCAACCCAGAAACATAATGATTATGTTTTTCATAGGTACTTACTATGTGTCGAGCACTAGTCTAAGCGAGGGGGTCGATACAATTTAATAAGGTTGAATGCAGTCCCTGTCCCAGATGGGGTTCCCAGTCTAAATAGGAGGGTGGACAAGTGGGATGTTCATGATATTTAGTGTGCTATATCTGTCTTATTTAGTGAATGAATCCTTTAATGCTGAAAGGTTTCAAATATGCCTGTAATATTGACAGCTAGACTATTTCACAAGCAGAGTTAAAAAAAAATCTTGGGAATTCTGTATAATAGAACCATCTTCATTAACACATTCAATTGTATTTATTGAATGCTTATTGTGGACAGAGCACTGTACTAGTGCTTGGAAAGTACAATTCGGCAACAGATAGAGACAATCCCTACCCAACCCCAAAGTATTCCACATGAGGTGATATTTATAGAATTTAGGAGTAAAAAAAGGAATATATAAGTAAAAGATCACTCTTGCAAAATTATATTAAGTATTGATTACCCTTTTAATTTTTCCATTTCTTGAAAAATGCAGTTTATTTGAACTGCTTCTAGGTTTTGTAATTCAAGGCTATTGTGTTTTCTAAGGCCACTTGAAGTTTCCTTGAGAGACATTACCACTACTGCCTCATTTAATGTATCTCTCCAGATTGTCTGGACTTTGCATATTTGGATTCTGGTGCCTATCAATCTGGATTTGCTGGGGATAGTTCATATTCCTTCTTGAAATCATTCCATTTCCACATTATGTTTGAAATAGTGGAAAACTATACTAAAACCAGAATATGCTCTAAAAGTGATCCCTGCTTTTGTTTTTCCTATAATGATGTAATTTGGGAAGTAATATAACTTAAATGAATTAAAATGAAACTTACATTAACAATTTATACAGAATGAACTGAAGTAAATTAAATGGACACAGAAGAGAGTATATTGTCAGGTATTAAATATGAGTAAATCCATATATATATATAAGAACATAAAGCGATATATTGAAATGTTTGAATTAGCATAACAGTCAACAATGAACTGAAAATATAATTTCCTGTTGTGTAAGTATTTAAACTTCTTTAATTTATGAAAATATTGGGTATTGTAAGGCTATAGGTTTAGCTGTTAGCTATAATCACAAATGGGCCTCATTTGTTTAAGTGCATGAAAATACCTTGTAATGAAACTATCTTAATAATTATTTCTATTTTTAAAATCTTATATCCGTACATAGCTTTACAAAATATAAATACGAGGCTATAGATAATGAAACTGCAAAATATAATTTTTCCTCATACACAGGTTGAAGAAGGAATATTTACTGTGTCTTACAGTATTCAGTAACAGAGTTATCTCTGTTAGTTTACATAGACATTTTAAAACAGAAGAATTTAAGTTAGAATTCCTTTTGTTGGAAGTTCATAGCTTGAACAGTCAAAATGATTTGCAGTCATTTTTCTCCCCTTAGCTCCCCTCTCTCTTTCTCTCTCCCTTTCTTTTCTGTAATCCCACATTGCAGAATTGTTTTCAGGTGTGGGTTTTTTTGTTGTTATTTTTTTTTCTATTCTGGCACAGAGTTCCTTAGTGAAGATATTCCTTTCTCTTGTTGCTGCCCAACTCCAACACAGACCATTCTGGCACTTTTAAAAATCTCTTGAAAACAATTCTGTGGAATCTACTCGTCTTGTAGGATCCCGAGATACGTAGCAATTAGTCCTTTTTGTCACTGTTCAAGCGTGATTGGAGGAGAATGTAGTTTGAAGTTAAGGAAACTTTCTTTTCTTAAAGTACGTCTTCATGTTTTTCACCTAATTGTCTTACGTATCTAAGCAGTGGAGGGTTGCAGCCGGAGTTCCTGGCTGCTCCGTATTCCCACCTGCACTTCAGTGCCAGCCTGTCTGGACTCTGTGGATGGTTTTGACAGCTTGAAATGCTGTCAACCAGTCAGGCCTACTGATGGCAGGGTTCCTGGAGTGACTCTGGAGGTAGGACTACTGGTCTACAGCTCCCAAATCCCTCATCTTGTCTGTTCACTCTGGGAATTTGGTAAAACGGCAGTGGAAGAATGTCCATACTGAGCGTAGAATTGATCTCAGATCTTAGAAGGGACCTGGGGTGGATAAAAGGAAGCCCGAGGGATTTGGACATAGCTTTTCAAAGCAACTTATCTCTGGGAGTGCAAACTGATCTATGTCAGGGTTGCAAAGAATAACATAGAGGACACAAATTTGGTCCAAGATTGCACACCTTCATTACAGGAAGGTGGAAAATGGTATGGTTCTCTAAAAACCTCAGATAAACAGTACTATTAAGAAATAAAATGGGGTTATTATGCATTGGTAACTTTTAATTGTATGCTTTGGACCAGTGAACGAGATTATTAATATGAAATTCTGGTGTACTTTTTGCATAGTTCTTTTTCTTGATTCTGAGAAAACTTCTCCATTTTGGAGCTTTTCCTTTTCTTTGTGTCAAGTATTTCTGTAAGCCTTTTGTTTGAAATCAGTAAATCAGTGTTAATTGTGAAATCGTTGGCTAAATGAGATTTGGCTGCGATATTGAACTGCCATTGAAAGATCTCTCAAAGGCATTTAAAATGCTGTTTTATTTTTTAAGGCATTTAAAATGCTGTGAAGTTGCTTATAGACACCTGTTTGGGTTTGTTTTTAAATGAATTTCCTTGAATACTTCAACTCAGGAAAAAGTTTCATTTGAAAGGAATAGTAGGGTTTTGACTTCAACCTTAACCGTTGTTATTGGTTTTATTTTTTCTTTATACTTTCATAAAATGAAGGGCAGAATGTATACCGTTTTAAGTACTTAACTATTTAAGCTCAAAACAGCAGAAAGCTTCTGGTGTAGTTTATTTTTCCTGCAGTAATATAGGTATGTGGTTATTTGAGGATTTTATATATTACTTGATCATATACTCCCTCTTCAGAGAAATGAAGGTAGTGCAGATAAAGTGTTTCTTTGGACTTTACAGAGTTTGGTCAGCAAATGCAAATACTTTTTAAGTGCTTTTGAGAAGTGTAAATATGAACTTGAGCGCATTCAGACTTATTTCAAATATTATTTTCAGCCCCCACTGTTTTTGTCTAAGTGAGCCAGTATAAGAGTTCTTGTTCTAATGTTACAGAATTAAATAAAGCAACTATAATATGCTGATAATGTTTGAGGTGTAAGATTTCACTTCTAAGGAAAAATGGTTTTCAATTTGAGTGTACTTCATTAAGCCCTATTTCATTACTTATTAGAATCTAGGTATGGAAAATTAATAGAGTATTGTAAGACAGAGTCTGTTGCTTCAGTGTAGCAATTTATATTTCTGACTGTAGCATTGAAGGACATTTTTTATGATGCAATTGACTTGACTATAAGAAACACCTGCCTTTTTGTCCATATTGTTAAAGGAAGACTAAAAGAAATTACCCATGTAGTCTTCATTTTTTCTATAATGCACTGAATAAAAGATTAAAACAGGTAGGGTAGCTAAGAAAAGGAAGGAACACTTCATTCTTTCTTGGGATTTTTACTTCATAGCAACTTTATTTCTTAACTCCCTGTAAATATGCTTTCTGGAGTATATTTATAATACTATCAATTTGGCTTTCATTGTACCGATTGGCATCGCATGTCATATCATTAGCTGCTCTGAGGAGACGGTTAGAGAATAGGAGGTTGATTCCTGATTTTAATGTTTTTCGTTCCCTGTTTGGGGGATTTGAAGGTTTCAATGGCATTGAGCTGTGTTAACAGAGGGTTCGATTTGCTATTTACTGGACTTGGCCAGGTGGACTTGAAATTGAAGGGCCAAATAATCACATCACAAGTGAAGGGCAAAATAATCAGTATAGTAAGGTTAAAAACTATCTTTAGCTGTGAAGACCTTTATTACATATGTCTTTGAGGCATTTGAGATATTTCTGTTGTAGTTAAACAGATGTAAAGTTTTCTTGAGATAGCAAGAATCCTAGTCTTTTTCCCCCATTTATTGAAATGAAGAGTGTAACAAAACACATCTGATCAACTTATGCTTGATACATATAGAAAGAGATGGATATTTGTGTCTACAAATAAAGATGTGTATTTTTGTCAACTGCTTAGATAACTGTTAAAAATGCTAGGGACAACACAATGTACCTAAGTTGTTCTACTAATGATTGAGGCTATAATTCATTGCGTGCCTGCATCATCAGTGAAATTTACTTGGCCAAAAATGTGTTAGTCCAATGTACAGTATTTTTATGTGATTTTACTTTGAGGGGAATAAAAATCACCTTTCACTTGGAATTCATTGTTTAATCGCTGGAGAAAAATAGAAAGAGAAACACTTACTTAAGCATATTTACTGTGGACAAATGCAGGCAAAATCCCAACATTCAAGACCCCATATGTACTTTTTTTAAAAAATAAACAAATAATTCAGTGTACTTTTCTTTCTAATTTAATAAGACAAGGCCAACATCTCAGCACATGTGACAAGCCATATGAAGCAAGCCCAGAAGCACTCGTGAAGGCAGGGAAGCCCTTTTAAGAAAGAAGTTTCCAAACTTGCAGATGTAAACCAAATCCACAACAATTAAGCATACGTATACACACACATGTTCACCCTTACCTCATCTTTAACATCGAACTATTTTAAAAATGTTTCAACATGCCTTATGCGAATCATGAGGTGCTCTCAATTTTTCTGTGTTTTATAATGTCTCTGATCTGCCATTATGATATCCATTAACCTAGACAGAACCCCTAGCATTTGCAGAACTCCAAAGCAAAAATAGTAAACATTCAGGCTGTCTTAATTAAGAAACTATGGATTGTTTTTCTGTACTGGTCTCACTTAAATATCATCCTGATGTTAAGTATCTATCATATGGCAACATGTTACATTATCCTGATCAATATTACTACCATGCTCAGTATTATTTTTTGCTTGTGGGATCCTTCTCCTTTGAGGTGGTTTAAAAGCCTATGTACTATATCCAGCATATAAGAGATCATCTGTCTGCGGTATTATTAAGTGATATGAATCATTTTCACTTTATTCCTTTGATCAGGTGGGTGTAAATTCATTTATTTAAAAAAAATGGAGAGAGTAGGATACCAAAAGGTCAAATGCCATGTCTGTGTTTATTCAGGCAGTGTTTCTCTCTTGAGATTAGGACATAGGGTAAAAAGTCATGATAAACTCCACTCTCTGCAATTCATAAAAACAGATATCTGTAGTCAGAAGATATTCTCTTTGAGAGAAGGAATCTCCGTTGTACTTTTTCTGCCTCAAACATCCTGTGTTCCTTATCCATCATGAAAGATCAGCCGGACATCTAAAAAGTGGTTCAAATTATATTTTATGAACTTTAGGTAGGGAGATCATTCTTTTTCCAGTCAACCAATCAGTGGTATTTATTGAGCATTTACTGTGTGCAGAGCAGTGTACTAAACTAAGCACTTGGGATAGTAAAATACAATAGACTAGATAGACATGTTCCCTGCCTGTGAGCCCACTGTTGAGTTGGGAATGTCTCTATATGTTGCCAATTTGTACTTCCCAAGGCTTAGTACAGTGCTCTGCACATAGTAAGCGCTCAATAAATACGATTGATGATGATGATGATGATGACCACAAGTTTATAGTCTTGAGGAATTAATCATAGAATCATAGAAATAAGGCAGGCCTGCATGTCGCTGCAGAGTTCAGAATTCGTCCCAGTGCATTGACCTTGCCATCAGGGCTGACTGTAACTGTTGGGGAAATACAGTAAGGTTATTCCTTAATTAGACAGAAGTTGGTACTACTTAATATTGTAGAACAGTCCTTCTTTGGGCGGGCCTACTCTACATATGATATGCTGGAGTGGGTAATTTTAACGAGGTACCCGCATAGCTGTGTGCATTTATTATAAATCAAAAGCAGGGTAAAGATTTTTCAGAACTCCATTTAAATTCCAACGCAAATCAGGAATGTTTGTACAGATGTCTTTAGGGAAATTCAAAGAATGAATGGACTAGCCTTTGCTCTGGTGTCACTGCCTCCTCCTGTTGTAAATGCTGCTCCAAAACCCGCAGGCATGGAAGTGAATTTTCTTCTGTCTGCTACCGAGGAGTTGTGGTGTTTTTATTGTAAACCCTTAGCTAATTTTTGTGTTTCTCACCAGATTGCATATACATCATTGTTCAGTATGGTAAACATTAGCAACAACAATAATAATAATTTTGACTTCCATAGAGAGGAACCGCCTTTACCTGCCAGTACACAAAGTCGTGTTGTTCAGTGACTGTCTTCTTCACCAAGTTCCTTTGAGTGCTCCCTAGGCTAGTCATTTTGTTCACTGTGATGTGATCTTCATCAGAGAAAATTACGTTATAGAGTAGATTGGATTTAACCAGTGTTCATTCATAGTCATTGCCACCTCGTGGATTCCTGTGGATATTGGTTTCCTTCAAACTTCCATTTCATTTTGGCTCCCTTTATTGCAACCGCACTTTGGCAGTGGAGTGCTCATGTTCTTCACCAAAAAGATCCTCTAGTTTGTTCAGCAACACCTCATTTCTCCACTCACAGTTCATTTATGATTCTGATGCTAGTGGGTTTTTTTTTTTTTTCCAGGAAACACACATTTCACTTTTTGACCTGAGAGCATCTGTTAGAATTTTTTTTTAATACTACTTTGGCATTCTGAAAGTGTTAATGTCTTTCATATCTGTTTAATGCTATTTAGGGATATTTATGCTCACCTCTTGGTTACTCAGGGTAAAGTGTGTTGCAATTTTTTTAAAACAGACAGGAAAGCATTCATATGAGGAAACAGATTGCTTTAAACATGTGCTTCCTGTGACAGTAAAAAGAACAAATTAGATTTAACACTGGGTAATGAATGCATAAATGTGTACATTTAAGCTTTTAAAAGCTTTATAAAGCTTTATGTTCAGTTCTGGTCTAACCCAAAATGGAATCACCTGTTCAATTTAAGGATGTCCGAATCTCCAGTGGAACACCATCAGAAGATACCCCAGGTTAGAGTTGTCCCATGAATAGTTAACCAAAAACTCCAGGTGCATTTTAAGATTCCACAGCCATATATGATTCTTTATTTGAACCTTAGGGTAGGAAAGTTCCATATTTTGAGGCTCTGAAATCTCCTTCCTCGGTTCATTTGTAATAGTTTACAGAAAGAAAAATATTTGACATCTTTATTTGCTGCAATTTAAAAGAAGGAGTATTTTATTATTTCATAGGCTGTAATGGTGATTCCTGCCGTACTGCTGGAGAGTAAAGTGGAACATAAATGAATAAAATATTGCAGCATCAATTTATCATATTTCAGTCTCTCTTAAACACCAGGTGATTTCACTTTTTCTTTTTTCTTTAAGCCTGCTGCTCAGTCTTTGTTTCATGCTCACCGTCTTTCTGGCTGAAAACGGTTGGGCAGGATCCCTTTAGGATTGTTGCATAGTTTGAGGACATCTGACTCTCTTATATTACATACTGAGGTACTAATATCAAAACAGACTGCTTGTCATTGCACGGTAGGGCAGTGGTTTTTTTTGGCCAACGTGCATAAAATGAAATGGGCATGCTGTAGTCCGCTTGGCATCAGAATGAGATGGAAAGAAGCAGGGGATGAGAATCAGACAGAGAATGAATTAAGAGCCAATAGTTAACTTCCTTTTTGAGCGACACTTGGCCGTAAGAGAAGTGATGACTTGTTTTGTTTTGTTTGTTAATATGGGTGAAAGTTCAATGGCCTGGGAAGTAGCCCTGGATTCTGTATTGTACTTTGTCATACAGTTGACTGGAGCTTCATTTCTTGAGGACATTGCAGCTGCCTGTAACAACAAGGGAGGAGAGAGAGAAGGAGAGAGAGAGATAGAAAGAGGGGGAGGAGAGAGAGACAGAGAGAGAGATGCACACATGCTGCATGTGGATCTCTCTTGGTCGAGATGTTTGGGCTGATGTTTCATTCTGCTTTTACTAGACATCTTCACTGAGGTCTTTTCATTTGATCTACTTGAAGCACTGTATTTTTGTCCAGGTTTTGCTGAACACATTCACCTGAAATCCCAGCAAAACTTTAGTGAAATGTTGACCAAATAAGCTCTCAATGAGGAGCAATCCACAGCTAAAACATTGGAAATATTGAAAGTCTTTGCACATATTACCAGCCATGAAAGCCTGTGCCAACCCAGTGTGTATATTGAGTACATCAATACCTAGGGGCAGGCATGGCAGGGATGTATATATTTGTAGCAATCTGACTTATGATCATAAAGATGACCAAATGGAGGAATAAGCAATAAGTAACATTTTGATGGATTTTAAGAAGATGTAGGAGTTGAGTATCTCCTATCATTTTCAAATACTAACAAATAAAGGGGGGTTATTATAATTGATTTCAATTCTCTATTCTTTTTCTCAGCCCGACCCTGTCCCCAAAGACTGAAATCTCTGTTGAGATTGCTGGAAAAGGCAAAGCTAAATCAGCCAGCTTAATTTGGGGAGAAATTTTCTTTTTATTTGGTTGCGCTGTGTCTTTAAAGATGTACTGGGAAGAGTATTCAGGAGAGTTTCTTCACTCTCATAAGCTTTCCTCCAGTTTTATGTTTGCAAAGAGCAGTTCCCAAAGACAAATAGGGTGAAATGCCATCTTTAGTGGAGTGTATATTAGTGAACACCAAATGGTCTAGAAGTTACGACTGAAATTGTCAGCAAATCTAGTTGCTTTAGAATATTCATTTATTCAACACAAAGCAATCAAAATTGGTGCAAGACATCAGCAAGATGACCAACTTCTAATAAATTCAGAAAGCAGGCTAGAGGGGTTGGTGCTAGAATACCATTTGTTTGGTAATTAGGGTGCATCTCCTTAGAGTTCCAGAGAATTCTGATTAACCTTTCTGTTGCCACATTCTAAAATGAAATTAGCCCACCCTTTTATCGTTATCTAGTTTTTAAACCAATATTTTTGAACCTTCTTGGTGCAACAGGTTTGGAAACCACTAAAAGTGTGCTGTAGGTTTCCACAAAACTTCATTTTTCGTACATTTTAAATGTTCTGTTTGTGCAAAATTTCGAGAATCACCATAAGGGCTTCTTTGCATTTTTAATTTAGTAACTAACATATGAATAAATTTGCATATTAATTAGTTGCAGATTAAATCATGCATACATAATTGCCTCCTTACTGTGTTTAATGTTTGTCAAAATCTCCAGCCTGGTTTGATGGATGTCGTATGAAAGATTACAATTTGATGTACCCTTGGAAGTATTTACACCAATAATGCAGGATTCTTAATAGCAGAATTCTCTAGTTATATACAGTTACTAATAAACATGTAAGGTAGGTGCATGTCCCTTTGACTAAATTTTTTCTTTGCACCAAATCATTTAGTATTCATAATCATTAATGCAACTCCTAATTATACAGCATATGTCTACTAACCCTTTCATTGCTGATCTTCAGTTGGCAACAATTCATTTTTCATGAAGAAAACTTGAATTATTTGACAATATTCTGCAACATATTCACTCAAGATACAGGATTCCACTTCCTTCATGTTCCATCTCCACAGGCGTACTCCCCTTTATAATCTAACATAAGGTAATGAGTTATAGAGTTCCAAACTATAGGACCATTTTATATTTGAATACTGACAGATCATGAAAGAGCTAATGTGCATACACTTTATAGTTCATTATTTTTTCATCTTTCTTACATCTAAAAAGAACTAAGCCCATTTCAGGTTTCTATTTCAAAGATTCAAAAAATGAGTGGAGTATTTAAACTCTGTTAAGTCAATGATAAGGTGCTCGCAAAGGCAACAGAAGTTGACACTTGTATTTTTCACTGTTGTTAAATATCATGTTTAGTTTATGCCCCTCAGCAGGACAAGAGTGACTTTATCTCCTCTGTTTTGTATAAAACTGTTAGTTGAATAGGTGTTATTTCCAAGATGTCTTTCTCAGAAAACCACTAGAGCTCTAACTCATATGCGGTAGTATAATTAAGTAAGATTCCCTTTTGATGCTTACTTTTAGATTTGGTTTCCTTACTTTGTTTTATTTTAATTTTGTAAGGAATAGCCCAAACTACCCTTCTGCCCAATCAGTGTACAAATGTACTATTTTTATTATTTGGATTCCTAAGCTGCTTATCACACTACATTATCCAGTACTAATTAGTATTCCTACTGTGCAAAGTTCTCTCAAAAATGATGGTACAAATGTCTTTTTAATTGGAAGTTTGCATAGTAAAATTTAGAGTACATAACAAAAATACACACAATTCAGTTCTTGCCCTAGCTAATCACAAGATGATCTGAAATATTGCACTAGAAATATTGTTATTAATTCATTTGTTTTTTACTATAATGCAGGGTATACAAAGCTCCCCAGTAAATATTTTTGATGCCAAAACTGGGACTTGTCTGATTATATTCTGTGATTTTAGAGGAAATAAGTATTTGCGTTCTGGAAATTGATATTTTTGGAAATCGGAGGTTTTATTTCCTTACTTTGAAAAGTCATCATGTACTTCCCTAGCATGTACTCTTTAAATATCTTGTAGATGCTTGTAGATATTTGAAAGTGAAAAATATTATATACCCTTCCAGCTCCCAAGTCTAATAGTAAGGTTGTTTAATCACAGAACTTAATAACTATAAATTCTTACACACACCTCTCATTCTTCAATGTGCAATTTAACTCTAGAATGTGAGAGTAATAATTATAAACCATGAAAACTATAAAACAAGAAAAGGTGTTAAGGCAAAAACTCCATCTTTATTAAGCTCCATTGTGTCCAGATAATTCAGGGCATATGGTATGTAAATGACATTTGAAAATCCCTGCCAAGACTAGGTACAATGGGATGAATTAAGGACAGATTTCATTGGGATAAACACTGAATCTTAGGACCAGTACCTTACATTATGTATTAGATTCTGTCTATTTAAACAACATATGCATTATTATTATTATTATTATTATTATCATTTTGTAGAATTTGTGTTACAGTTGCATTCAAAAGGAGAACAAATATCACTTACACATTCCTAGACGTTAGTTCCTTCTTGTTTCTTATTTCCCTTAAAGAATGCAAAATCTGTAAGTCCTTCTCTCTCTCCCAGCCCCATTGTTTTTAAGGAAATCTATGACAATTTGGTCAAAAATATGTTTTCGAAAATCAAAGGTTAAATTAGAATTGTATTTCGAGAGTGGTTTTTTTTTCCCACAATGAACTCTGGTCCTTTTGCCCACACTTCAAAACTAAATGTCAAAAGAGAATAATTTTCCTATTGATGAGAAATATGTGAACAGTATGTGAACAGTAACTTGTTTGGTATGGGTAGGGAGAACTGCGCTCTTTCGATATTATTTAGTACCAAAATAACATTGCCATAATTATTTTTTTTCAAATGAAAGCTCAGTTTTCATTTAAAGAAAAGCAAGGACAGTTTTAGACGCTTGTGTTTAAGACTTTAAACTTAGCTAGGTGGTTATCTATTATTATTTAGAAGTAAATAGTTTTTAGTTATTAGGCTCAGAACATTCTTTTCATTTTTAATTTGGAGTCTTGTTTATGGTGTCACCCATCCTTGTAAATGTGGAACATGTGATTAAAAGTTTGGAAAGTCTTTTGCTATCATGAAAATTCTGTGATCGCCATAATTTCTAATTATTTTCTTATTGTATTATACATTAGAGTAAATGGATCAAGCATCCTGTTTCCTATTACTGAATGTTATGGAAATCTAGAAATCAAATCTCACTATTTTGTTAATTGTGTGAACCATTGGGACAAAATTTCTAAAGTATAAATAAAGTGGAATTTGGCTAGTTTTGCTTGCCTTTTTTATTTTATCATGTGTGTGAGTCTGGATTCAAATGACTGGTTTAGCCAGTAGATAGATGGATAATTGGTTTTCTTTTGAACTGCTATTCAGCATCATGGTACTAGAATGATGTACAGGAGTATATGTCCCCACTATATTCTGGATAGTCAGACCTCTATTAGAGTATTGTCCGGACTCTGAACTTTGAAAGGAAACTAGAGACCAAATGCAGAGGATCCAAGGACCAGAAAAAAAATGGTTAAAGGAATATAACATTTGCCTTTTATTGAAAGGTTAAGGAAATTGGTCCTGCTTAGCTGGGGAAAGAGAAGGCTAAATCATGAATAGAATAGTCTTCAATCATTTGAAGACTTTGATAAGGGAGTGTACTGACCAAGGTTCCTCATGAGGATGGGTTTAGATTATAGCATGGGAAATTACAATTGGATATTAGGAATATCTCTTTGGAGGGTGAAAACTTACTGGACTATGCTCCCAACAAAGGCTGTGGAATCTCCATGCCCAGAAATCCTATTAAAAAAATAGAAATTCATCTGTCCTGATGGTTAAGTTAATAATAAGCTCGTTATGAGAGGGAACGCATCTGATAATTCTGCTGTTTGTACTCTCAAGCACTATGTACAGTGCTCTGCACATACTGAGCACTCAATAAATATGATTGATTAATCAGCCCAGAAGTAAGGGGCTAGACATGATGATATCACTGTGGCTTAGTAGATAGAGCATGGGCCTGGGATTCAGAAGGTCAAGGGTTTGAATCCCGACTCTTTCACTACTTTTCTGACTCTTGGGCAAGATACTTCATTCTCTGGGCCTCGGTTACCTCATCTAAAAAATGGGGATTAAGAGGGTGAGCCCTGTGTGGGACAGGGACTGTGTCGAACCTGGCGACTACTTCACACTCCAGCACTTAGAACAGTGCTTGGCACATAGTAAGTGCTTAACAAGTACCATAATTAATATCAAGGGACCTTCCAGATATAGAGTGTTATATGTTTCTTCCAAACCTGGTCCATTGGTGTTCCTATTCAAATCTGGCAAACCAAGAACAAAGATATAAGTATACCCTGGGTAAATTGGTAAGTTGATAATTGGTTACCTTATCCCCAAAATATTTGTGGGTTGGTAAGGTGGGGGAGGGAGCTTTCATAATATAGCTAAGCCATTTTTTTAAATCAAACTAACTGAATAATTATTAGTTATCCAGGATCAGTATCAACAGTATTGTGCCTAACGTTTGCAGAACGCCTGGGAAACATGCAGAAGTAAGATTAAGACATCATCCCTGCCGTAAAGGAATTTACAATCTATTGGGCAAGATAAGTAGACAAAGTGGGTACATAAATCAGTAGCAAATAAACACTCAGTCCAACATGAGCATGTATACTGCCCTCAGGACCTGCATCAATTGATTCTATTTGATTTATTCCCTTACTGTTGTGTCCTGTAATCATAAATGGCATTAGCATATTAAAACACTGCAGTATTCTTAAACGCTCCATTGATAAACCTAGATTTAAAGCAAATTCCCATTTCAACTTTTTTGTTTAATGGCATAGTTTTTCCGATCAAACTTAGCATTACTGATGAGTCAAGTGATTCCTGGACTCAGGTGCTTTTGATTCTCAGTAGGTCCATTGTACTCACATTCTTTTCTGGAAGAGGAACTAAATCCATCACTCTGTTAGCTCTGCTGAGTGTCTTTCCCATTATAATGTAAGCTCCATGGAGTCAGGAATCATTTCTCTTGCCTCTTTTATAGTTTCACTGAATATGAGGTGGCCAGAATTTGGAGGGTTTCAAATTAGAATTCGGGTCAGGGACCACAGAAGGTAGGGCCAGGTGTGGTGAAGTAGTCTGGCTTGGATAGAGGGTTTTATTATTAAGTGCCGTTGAGTTGTTTCTGATTCATGGCAACTCCATGGATAGAGAGTAGGAAAAGGGAAAAGGAGGAAGAATGAAAATAAATCTCATTTGAGAGATTGAGCCAGTGGGAGGGAAATTACTTACTTTCCTCTTCCTATGTTCCTCTTCTTCTGCTGACTGTTGTCCTCATTTCCCTCAAGATACAGGAGAGAGTTAGTTGGCAGTGTCAAAGTCAGCCCTTCCAAGCTGGGGGTGGAAGTTCCCAGCACATCCCGGGATTCCATCCTTGCCAGAAACCCATCCCACCCCCGTTCCAGAAGAAATAGTTCAGCCTTGGAGGTGGTCATGGCAGTAGCTATGATGAGAGCTGTCATTACCACCAACAACAGGGAAAGACTCTTTTTTTCTCCTCTTCTTAAGCAATGGCTGCTACTATAGTCATTGTCTCAGCCACCACCACCAGAACTGACTAATTCTCGCTCAACACAGGGTTTTTAGTGCATCCTTCCTTAAGCCAGTACGCTAGTAGGAACAGAAACCCAGAAATTTGAGTGGTTTACCTAATGAGGGCCATTATGATCAAGTGCTTTGCACTTAATAATAGCTTAATACTCAATACTCAATAGCTTAATGCTATTGATAGTGACCAATTTTACTTTTAAATGAATTTAACTATGGAGGGAAATGTCACCTAAAGTTGATGGGTTGTTAGGGTCAGTCAGAACATGCAAAACATGTAGGGAAGGCAGGGAGCATGCAGCAAATGCAGTTTATGGATTCCCACAGAATTCTGTATTGGTTATTCAACCAGGCTTACCTGGCTTTAAGTTTGTACATATGTATTACTCTATTCTACTTATTATATTAATGATATGTGTATAGCTATAATTCTATTTATTCCAATGGTATTGACACCTGTCTACTTGTCTTGTTTTGATGTTTTGTCTCCCCTTTCTAGACTGTGAGCCCGTTGTTGGGTAGGGACTGTCTCTATATGTTGCCGATTTGTACTTCCCAAGCACTTAGTACAGTGCTGTGCACACAGTAAGCGCTCAATAAATATGATTGAATGAATGAATGAATACAGCCCTGCTCCAAACTCAAAGAGGAAAACACTGTTCTACGAAAAATAAAAATTAGTTTGGATTTTACTTCTCTGAAGTTTCAGCCTTGAAAAAAGATAATCATGTTTCAGTTTGCAGGGAATACAGATTAAAGAAAATGATAATAATAATGGCATTTGTTCATTCATTCATCCAGTTGTATTTATTGAGAACTTGCTGTGTGCAGAGCACTGTACTAAGTCAATCAGTCAATCAATCAATTGTATTTATTGAGCGCTTACTGTGTGCAGAGCACTGTACTAAGGACTAAGTGCTGGGAAAGTACAACTCGGCAACAATTCAGCCAAGGCAGGTCCCTTTCCAGGGCCTGAGAGTGTGCAGGTTGACCCTGCAGACAGGACTGTGAATGCAAGAAGGTTTAACCCAGTTATAGAATTAAGAATTAAGGGCCCTGGGTCTTCTCAGTTCCACAGTCACGTCAGACAGAACCAGTTCCCTGCACAGATTCCTAGGTCCTGTTCCCAGAACCAGCCTCCACACCTTGAGTGGCAGCTTTGTCTTAACTATCCTTCTCCAAAAGCTTAATCGCTTCACACACAAACGGACACACACACATACACACGCAAATCCTTCCCTTTGTGGTGGCAACATGGTCCACAGTTCAGTCTCTCACTGGTGGGGCAAGTCTGGGGATTGACTTGACTGTGCCTTTGACTTTCCCCCTTTTAGACTGTGAGCCCACTGTTGGGTAGGGACTGTCTCTATATGTTGCCAACTTGTACTTCCCAAGCGCTTATGATGATGTGCCCAAACTACAAGGGAATGGTCCTCAAGGCCAGGGAGAAGCATCCAACGGCATCACAAAGACCTCCTCCCCCAGCTCTGCCACTTGTCAGTTGTGTGACTTTGGGCAAGTCACTTCACTTCTCTGGGCCTCAACTACCTCATCTGTAAAATTTGTTAAGGGCTTACTAAGTGTCAAGCCCTGTTCTAAGCGCTGGGGCTGGGGGGGATATAAAGTAATTAGGCTGTCCCACGGGAGGCTCACAGTTTTAATCCCCATTTTACAGATGAGGTAACTAAGGCACAGAGAAGTTGTGACTTGCCCAAGTCACACAGCTGACAAGTGGCAGAGCCGGGATTAGAAGCCATGACCTCTGACTCACAAGCCCATGCTCTTTCCAATGAGCCACGCTTTATAACACTGAAATATGTTGCATTATATGGCCCAGTTATTATGAATTAAAGCAACTGTGCATGTTAAATATCATAGCCAATTTAAATTATTTGGATTGTAAATGACAGTCCACAGGTCACATTTAAAACAAACCACCTGTAATTTTTTTCAAGGAAATTATTTTGGTTCTTTTTTTTTTTTTTGAAGAGTCCTGAATAACAAAGATAAAATTAAAAATCTATTTTCTTGCAACCTATGATTCAAAATGACTTAGCAGTTTTGAACCTTTTTTCAGAAAGAAAGGAGTAAAAAGAAAGATAAGTGAAATTTGCATCTCCACACTCATCTCTGCATACCAGATTTCAGACTCTTGCAATTTCCATTATAAACATCTGAAAATTAGGATGTATAATGGAATCCCTGACAGATCCTTAACTATTACATGACTGCCAGGTGTCTGTGATAATGATAAATAAATTAGGAAAAAAATAAACCAACATGTAGATTGATTGCTTATTTTAGCATTTAGTTTTAACCAAAATATTTGTTAGTAAGGCATTTTAGAAATATATCATCCATTGTGGCCTATATATATGCAGTCTATGTGTATATGTGTATATATACACATATACACATAGACTGCACATATATAGAAATAAATAAATAAATAAATAAATACATATATATTTATTTTCCTCTGTACAGATCTCTTCTTTAACATTTTATTAAATTTTCTACTAGATAGAAAATGCTATTCCAGTTAAGCTTAAATTGATCAATATCTTTTTTCTGTTGGTTTTTTTGTTTTTTTTTTTTTTACTGTAGCAGTTCCTATTTCCCTCAGAAATCAAGTTGTCAGGTGAGCTATCTGGATAGTTTTCAAATTGTATGTCACAAAAATAGGAGCACATTCAGTCACATTTTGCAGTTTCACGTACGTATGATATAGTTGCTTGTACTACCGTTGGGAGCAATAGTGAAATCAATAGATTGATTATATGTCCAGCTTTGGGTAAGGAAGTACTCCAAATCCTTTCCAGAAGTATGCTCTTGGTAGTAAAATCCCCACTGCACATTTTGGAGCCATAAGTAGGTGCAAGATGATGTTATATTTGACTCTCTGGTTTATGGTAGTGACAGTCTGTCATCCTCTTTGGGCAGAGATCACATCTGCCAACGCTGTTGTACCGAACTTTCCCAGGCTTTTAGTACAGTTTTCTGCACACAATAAATGCTCAATAAATAACATTGATTAATTGATAGTACTGCCCGTATTTTTTCTAGTTTGTGCTTTTTCCTGTGGCTGTCTTTGTTGCTGACCACAGATAACTCAAAAAGAACTACACTTGAAGATAACTGTTCCCTCAGGCTACTGAGGGACCTACCATCACTTGCTGTCATATGGGTGTCATGAATGTATGTCCAGGCACATACCTTAGTCTCAGAACAAGTATAAAGCATTCATTTGAATTATAATCAGTGAGAAGCAGTTTAGTTGTGTTAAAGGAAAAACTGACTCTATTTTGTATCCAGGATAATTTGCTTCAGCAGTCCCATGTCCATAACTATTAAGTGGAAATTGTGTGCCCAAAAAATCTGTTCACTTCATCTCTGTTTACTCAAGACACCTGGAAGAACTGTAAAGTAGCATGAAATACCATGTATGCAGAGGGAATATACTAGGCCTGCAAACATTGTATGCCATATGCACGTAGAAGAGAACTTGTATATACTGAGTCTAAATTGAATAATATCTCTCACCAAATTTCATCAGATCCAGCAATTTCAAGTTGTTATTATTGAACAGAGAGAATGAGGAAGTTGATCAGTACTCAGAAAAAAAAATGATGTCAGTGTGTATGAGTGATATTTTGGTGACTTATACACTGGCAATGAATAGTACATTATTTGTCATTAGCAACTATGTTTATGGTGTATCTACTCTGCGAAGGGATATTACCCCTGATTTAAATTTCCAGTTGAAATTTTCATTTTAACTATATTTTAGGAGGGCAGGTTATTTACTGCTAGAGCTGGGTCCACACTGGCAAAAATTATGCTCAGGTTTTTTTTAAATATTTCATATTTTGGCCTCAGTTTATATTTTGGTTCTCATAAATCCAGAAAAATCATTTGCATAGTTAATGAAGCCCTTTCTGTAAAGCATGAACAGGTAAAATTATCTGAAGTAGAAAGTCATCCTGAAAGTCCAACAGACTTGCATTCACACAGCTAGGGGGAAAGGCCTAGATGTTTCTAATAATAATAGTAATAGTGATGGTATTTAAGTGCTTATTTTTGCCAAGCACTGAACTAAGCACTGGGTGGATACAAGCAGATCAAGTTGGACACAGTCCCTGAACCATGTGGGGCTCACAGTCTCAATCTCAATCTCCATTTTACAGATTAGGTAATTAAGGCACAGAGAAGTGAAGTTACTTGCCCAACGTCACACAGCAGACAAGTTGCAGAGCCAGGCTTAGAACCCAGGAAGATTGCTCACTTCTCAGCACCATTCCCAGAAAGAAGTCTTTGGCATGTAGTGACAGTTACTCGCCTTGTGATATGTTTCTTGCTTCATGCTTTTTTATCAATATTTCAATGTCCCCTTGCTTCTTCATTTTAAGATTTCTACGACCCACTTTTTCCTTTTTCTTAAAAGTTGGACATGGACAGTATTCATTATGAGGAAACTATTCTACTTTGGAATGCTTTCTTCTCAAGTCAGTCTGCATTTTGTGACAATCTAAAGAATTGAGGTGCCCATGGTACCTTGAATTTTTCACGTCATCCATTAGGAGTGACTGTCCAATTACCCTGGTGGCCACGATTACCCAGCGAAAGCATCTGTTAGTAGGTGTTTAGGCCAAGTAACTGAAAGACTATTCTTTAGATTTCTACTTATTAGTGAATATAGTGTTATAGAAAAATCAATTTTATATTCAGAAATGCAATGGGTAAACCTAATATTAAATACCAACATAAGATTAATGAATATTGGACCCCATAGTCAAGATTAACATTTCAAAGCCATCCCTTAAGATCCCTATGTTAGCACCACTTCTTGATTTACAGAGTAATACATTATACTCTAAGGGGGTTAAAATGTATTAAACACTTGCTTTCAGGGAGGTACAATATCCTGCCCTGGTGCCCAGGAAATCTTAAAATATTTTAATAGTAATGCAGTAACTTTAATAGTAAATTAATGCTTACATGAGAACATGGAAAGCACAGGCTAGACCAAGAATGCAAGGGGCAGCTATTTTCACTACCACCACCACCATATTCCTTGACATTTATAGATTTGTAGATGAAAGTTCAACATCTTCAAAGTCCATTTTTAAATACCACCGAAAGTTGGATGGCAACAGGAAATTGGACAGACATTTAAATTTGAATTTAGGGGCAAGTGCTGGGTTGTTTATATATACCATCGGAAAGACCCCAGAGTTACAGTATTTTCTGTAAATCCAAACTGCCTAAAGCCGGGGAGTTAGAGATAGCCCACGTTCCTTCTGCCCTGGGTGGGTGATAGAGAAATGTTCTGAGGCCTTAGTTCAGAATAGAAAAAGGACAAATTACCATGTTGTTCCCTCTAAATTCTTTACCCTTTAAAGCTAAAAAGAAGTCTACTTTCAACAAAGTGTAACCTGATTTTTTTTTAATTCAACCACTCATTTGAAATTAAAAATAGATATTGAATCATTTTAGAAGTAGAGTGTATTGGCAGTTGGGAACTGATATTGTCGTGATAGGATTTTGGGGGCAGTTGATCCATTTTTATTTTTTCTTGCCTAAACAGGACAGAGCAACAAAGATTTTACAGTTGGAATTCATAGAAGATGTAAACTCCATCACTCATTCATTTTCATATTATATGTTTCCTGCTTGAGAAAAGCATTCAATCATATTTATTGAGCTCTTACTGTGTGCAGAGCACTGTACTAAGCACTTGGGAAGTACAAGTCGGCAACGTATAGAGACAGTCCCTACCCAACAGCGGGCTCACAGTCTAGAAGGGGGAGACAGACAACAAAACAAAACATGGAGACAGGTGTCAATACCGTCTTGCTCGTTGCACTCTTGGCCCCGGTGGGGACACCACTGGCCGGAAGGGAGCCGGCGAATCACGCTGCTCAGTTCTTCCATGCAGTTTCTCAGGCTGGAAGATTTAGGGCCAAGGCTCGGCCGCTCTTCCTGGCGGGAGACTCCATCCTCACCCATCCGCTCTCCCACTTCACCCCAGCTCACACTCCCCGCTCCTCCCAGGTTCGCTTTCTCAGCGGGTCCTGCCAACGACCTCCTTCCTCATTCATGTGTGACAGATCCCATCCATCTCCGCTGGGCCTACTCTACTTCATTTCTCTTCTGTCCGGGCCACAGCCTCATCTCAGCACTTGTGTGTTATCAACCGCTCATGGCACTTTTGTATAGTATTGTTTTACGCACACTGGGCACTTCTTCCTATTTGCCCATCTCCTCCAAATTATTCTGCGTTCCTGGTGGTGTGTCTCCTACCTGTTGTGTTCTCCCAACTGCTAAGCAGTGTGCCCTGCACACAATAGGTGCCCGAAAAGTAAATACTGATTGACTGATCGGCACAGGAGGCTGCTCTTTGGCACTCTGCTCCATACCACCCTTTCCGCCGCCACCACGGACTTCTGGTTCTTACCCCCAAGAGTCGCCCCAATTTGAGCCCAGCCGTGACGCTGCCCTATACGTATATGGGGGCTGTGCCCTATCTCCCCAGAACTCCACCTCCGGACGGGTCTCTCCCACCTGCTCCGGAACCTCGAGTCCTACTTCCCCTCTTCCTTTCAGGCAGATGGTCCCCACCGCGTCCGCCCTCCGCTCCCCAGCTGCACATTACAGCCCAGAGACAGACACCCGGGCACAGCTCCCGCGTCCCAAGAGACCTCGGTGGCTTTGTTCGGAGATGCTCGAGAAAGGGAAAGGTGGAGGAGAGGGGAGTTGGAGAGGGGCTAAAGGAATTCTGCCTCGGTGGGTTTAAGGTTTGAGAAACTTAAAATTTGGCTATAAAACCACTGGGGCAGTTCGAGTCCCACATTAAAATGAAGGTTCCGTAACAGTTATAATAACAATTATGATAATTAATAATGTATTAAGTGTTTTCTATATGACAAACACTGTACTAAGTGCTGGAGTAGATTCAAGATGAGTTCATCCCTATCCCACCTGGACAGTTGGGAAAGAAACAGGTGTTTAATACTGATGATGGCCGAATCCCATGAGATTTGGACCAATCTGGAAGGGGAACAAGGAGCAAATGTGGTGACAGTTGTGGTGAGGCATGGCCAGGACATCGGGGGGGATACTAGTTTACTTGACCTTTCCCCAGTTTCCTCACTGGGCAGACTGTTTGGGATAAGTGTCCAAGTGGGCATAACAGTCCATTTGGGTATGCACGTAATTATTCATTTGTGTATGCTTAAAATACACGTAAGGCATAATAACGTCTTAACAAAGACACTTGTCTAGTAATCAGTGCTGAGTGAAAAATCAGGATTGCTGAGGGGATACTTCTATGTGTGATGATAAAACCCAGGAACAGAAGACAGAGAATTATTGAGATGAGTGCAAGCATTTTAAAACTAGCCAAAGAGCAGTCAAGGCAAAGGCAGGGCACAGAGGAAAGGCAAAGATCATCTAATTTGTTGAGATTTGACTGGAGAAACAAACCAACATCTTTTGAGCCAGGTCCAAAATACATATGTTGTTATATGTTTTCTAACTGGATAGATCACACCTCAACACTTAAGATCTAAAAATTACTGCTTACTTATGATATGCTACTTATTTATACATTCACCTAGTTCATTATACTAGAGTTTTGCTACTATCCGATGTATGTTTTTTCTTCCACCAATTCCCACTATTTGTAATTAGTAATTAGTATTTGTAATCTATCTCCCCCGTGAGATTATAAAATATTTGAAAGCAGGAGATGCGCTTTTTGCTTCCTTTTCTTTTTTCCAATCATTTAGTTCAGTGCTCTGCACAGAGAAGGTACTTAATAAACACCATCAATTGATTGACATGGGAAGCACACGGGCTTAGTGGAAAGAGCTCAGGTCTGGGAGAGAGAGGACTTGGGTTTTAATCTTGGCTACCCCACTTGCCTGCTGTGTGACCTTGGTGGGCAAGTCATTTAACTTCTCTGTGTCTCATTTTCCATATCTATAAAATGAAGATTTAATACCTGTCCTCCCTTCTACTTAGACTGTGAACCCCATGTAGGACGGGGACTGTGTCCGGCCCGATTAATTTGTATCTACTCCTGCTCTAAGAAGAGGGATGTGACACATATTAAGTGCTTAACAAATACCATAAATATTATGCAGTAAATATTCAAGTGATGTTTTGAATATGAGTTATTAATTAGAAATCAAAGCTGATGGAGTGTGGACGTTTGAAGTTATGTTTCTTTCCTTTTTGTTTCTTTTTTTCCTCATCTCCTATATTGCATCAGGTAATTCTGCAGTTGATGGTTACTTTAAGGTGTAGTGTAGTCCACCAGGAAGTAATTGATTTTGGTAAAAACTGCTGCAACTGCCATAATAATAATTTTAAAAAAGAATATAGTAAGCCACAGGCCTTCTGATTGATAGTCTGGTTCTATTTGATGAGTTTGATGAACTGCATATCAGTCTTGCTATGGGCAGATCATCAGGTTACCTCATGCTTGAAGTGCTCATTCCAGAAATGAACACAGTTCCTGCCCTCAATGAATTTACAATCAAGCAAGCAGTCGAAGCAAGACAACAGAACAGGCAGGCAGATTTGTCTGCTGTGTGCAGAGCATTGTACTCAATACTTGGGAGAGTGCAATAGAATTGTAGCTGTGATGAATTCAGTTTTGGGACTTACTGAGTTTACGGTGATGACGGGATATCCATATGGAGATGTTCTAGAGGCAAGAGGAAATATGAAATTTCAGAGGAGGTGAGAGGTCATGCTAGTTTAGAGGGCAGTGGGTTAATTGAAGAAAGCTTCTTGATAAAGTGGACTGAAATTTAAAAATGAAAGAAGGATGTGATATGACGCATGGGTGCTGGAAAGTTGCTGTATACTAAGAAACAGGTGCCTTGAGGTAGGAGAGAGATGAAGAGATGCAAAAAGAAAAATATGGCTACATTTTCAATGAAAGAAAGACCTGTTGTCTCTACCCTGATGCTTAGTGCCGTTTTGGCACATAGTAAGGATTTAACAAATATTATCATCATCGTTGTTTTCATAAGGAAAAGAGAATGGAAAGAGCAATAGTTGAACGAGGGTTTAAATAATAGATTGCTATATAAATCAGTATGTACAGAGGTGCTGTGATTGTATTGAGTGGATAAATGCTGAAGTGGTATTTCAAAGGGGATAACCAGTAAAGAAGAAAACTAATCAAATAATACTTCTGAGGAGGTGGCATTTCCAAGGGTCCTAAATCTGGAAGATTCAAAGGGAGTATTGTGAGCAGGAGAGTCAAGAACAAGGCACAGAGAGAAGATAAGCTTGGGAGGAATGAAGAGTGTGAGTTGGAGTGTAGTGGAAGAAAAGAACTCAAGTAAGGAGAGAAAGCTGAGAAGTGTATGTTTGAAACAGAGAAGAATGAATAATTATTGGGGGATTTGGGGAAGTGGGGAGTCATGTGCAGGAAAAGATTGTAGAAAATTAATCCAGAAAGCTAAGTTAAGTATATGCTGGGGACAAGCAGACTAGTGAGTAGTATGATACAGTAGTCTATCTTTGTTATGAGAAATGCCTGGACTAGGATAGTTGGTTTTTGCATGGAGAAAGAAAAAAGAAGGTAGAATTTAACAACAGTGATTGTGATTGCTGAAAGAGCAGGAAGTGAATGATAAATCTCCTGGGATGGGGAATTGTGGTGATGTTGACTGTAACGTGAAAGTTAGGTTAAGAAGTAGATTTTGGGAGAAGAGGAGGAATTCAGTTTGTGACATATGGAGCGTAAGGTGATGACAGACTATCCACATGGAAATGTTCCAGAGGCAAGAGGAAATATGATATTGCAGAAGAAGAGAGAGGTTGAGGCTAGCAGGTTAGACGTGGAAGCTGGAGCTGTGGATAGAGATAAGCTTGGTATTGAACCAGTGTCTGTAAAATTAAAAGGGCAAGGAATCAAGGACAGAGCCTTGAGGAACACCTGTAGGCTGATGTAGAAGAAGAGCCAGTGATTAGGCGTGGCCAAAGAAAAAAGAGGGCAAACAGGACAAGTTTTCACTTAGAATAGATTTAATGACTAGAAGTGAAAATAGAGGAACTGTGATTCTCTCAACCACTCTGAAACAAAAATCTGATAAGCAATAATCCAAAAATTCCAAGATATATTTGTATAATAATAATGGTTTTTGTTAAGCACTTACTATGTGCAAAGCACTGTTCTATGCGCTGAAGGGATACAAGGTCATCAGATTGTCCCACGTGGGGCTCACAGTCTTAATCCCCATTTTACAGATGAAATAACTGAGGCACAGAGAAGGTAAATGCTTTGCCCAAAGTCACACAGCCGGCAAGTGGCAGAGCTGTGATTAGAACCCACAACCTCTGACTTCCAAGCCTGGGCTCTTTCCACTAAGCCATGCCACTTCTCTACAATTTGTATGAATTCTAATACTATGTCTAACTGTTTCAGTCCAGCAGCTGAGCATCACTCAATCCCAGGAATTGTAGAGGAATCAGGTGTGTCCAAAAACTGGCACACATTTCCTCAGAAACCCCAGTGGAACTATGTGGAATAATTGCGGAACAGCCCTAGTTCGCGTGCTGGAGGGAAGATATTCTTAGTTTGAAAATGAATTCATATATAGGTGAAATAGATTTTTCAATCAGCCAAATCAGAGTTTTAGTTCTTCCTTTGAATAAATCCATAGAATTTTAGCACATATCCTAATTTTTTGATAGCTACTGAGAGCCTGAATGGAAGGTAGGGGAAGGGAGGGGATGAATTTGCGGTCACCATTTCTGAATCCACATGGGAGCTGGAGAGTCGTGTTAGGAAACTAGTTCTGGAATTGTGTGGATCGTAGGGCTGTGAGCTTAATAGTTGGAGGAAATAGCTATTATTATGGCTGGGGCTTGAGAACTCCCCAAACTTGAAGAATACTCTGGGCATGAGCAACATTCCAAGAGAGGCACTGTAAGTTCTTAAGGAGAGTCAGGCTTTATTAATTGTGAGTCTGTACAAATTTGATTTTAATACACACTGTCTGGAGTTACCACTCCCCGTATTCCACCATATTCTTCTAATACCTTTGTCTATTCCCCTACCTTTGCCTTATTCCTCCCCTGTTTATTTATGTTGAGGAAAGTTGACGCTAAAATGTATGCAAGTTGCCCATTGCTTCGGATTGCATTTCACACTGCTCTGTGTACTACAACATGGATTTTCCATGGCATGAGGCAGTCATCCTATATGTCAGGGACATTGCAAACTCTGGGTAATTTAGAATTCCGATTTAATTTGAGCTAGAAAAAATCCAAGAGATCTTAGGTAGATTGGGTTATTCTTAAATAGCCGTTTCCTTAATTATATGTTTGCCTGCTTATTGATGAAGGGATGGTGAAATATTGTAAAATCAATCACTAGGTAATATTTTTCATTTTGAAAATAATTTTGAATGTGTTCTTATCCTATGGCAATTATAGACTATATAAACTTGATAGAGTCTCCATGAGATGATATTGAAGAATTCTTTACCCAAAATTGCATGTACATTAATGTGAAAGCAGTTTGGATGGAGAGGAAAGTGAGCTTGTCTTTCTCCACTTGGTTGTCCCTTCGAGACCTCAAATATTTGCTCATATTCCCACCCAAATCCTGTCCTTCTCTTGACTTTCCCATCGCTATAGACAGCACCACCTTCTTCTCTGTCTCACAAAGTTGAGGGTAATCTTGGTGTTAACCCTCAACTCATCTCTTTCATTCATCCCATGTATTCTGTCACCAAATCCTTAAGGTTTTCAGTTCAACCTTCAGAACATCACCAAAAAATTCTCACATTCCCCTCTATCCAAACTGCTACCATTTTAATCCAAACACACCCATCTCTTCCAAGAAGCTTTCTCTGACTAAGCTCTCTTTTCCTCTTCACCTACTCTTTTCTGCGTCACCCATTCACTAGGATTTGCATCATTTGTTCACCCTTCCCGCAGCCCAACAGCACTTATGTATATATCCATAATTTTATTTGTTAATTTATATAATTTCTGTCTTTCCCTCGAAACTATAAGCCTATTGTGGTCAGGGAACATGTATATTGAATTCTTCCAAGCATTTAGTATAATGTTCTGCACACAGTTAATGCTCAATAAATGATTGATTGATTGATATATGGGATCTCAAAGGTTTCAGTTGGTGTCCCAAATAAAATTTTGTAGTTGACCTATTTGGGATGGGATGGTAGAGGAAAATCTCCTTTCATTTGGCTTAGGTAAGAAAATACAGCAAACCTAATTTTCTTTGCAACAAAGGAAATGCTGGCATCTCAGGCGGCTTCCTCTATCTCTGTTTTTGTGTTGTCTAGTAAGTGAGATGATGCTTCAGTGTCCTAAAATAGAAATGGTTTATTTTCATTTGAACTCTTAGCCTGGCTGAATATAACCACAACTGTTATACATGGACAGTATCGAGATATTTTGCTTTCAATAACCTCACTTCCCAAGGGAGAAAGATTTGTGACAAAAGAAAAAAAAGAACAGGTGTCACAATTCTTGCTATTTTCTAAGCCTTTCTGAAATCTCATCTCTTCCAGGAGGCTTTCTCTGATTAATTTTTCTTCTCCCCAGCTTACATCACTATTTTTGCACAACATCAGCACTTCAGTACTCACAACCTTAACCTCTTCTTGCTTTATATTTTTGTACATATCAGTATACACATTCTGTTTTTATTTGAGAACTTCTTCCTTCTGTTTGTAAATAATGTATAACCATCTTCCTGTAAGACTTTAAGCTTATGTCTATTATACTCCCCCTAGCACTATAAGAAGCAGTATTGCTTAGTGGGTAAAGCATGAGCCTGGACATCAGAAAGTCTTCTCTTTTAATTTTGGCTCTGCCACTTGTCTGCTCTGTGATCTTGGGCAAGTCACTTAACTTCTCCGTGCCTCAGTTACCTCATCTATAAAATTGTGATTAGGACTGTGACCCCCATGTGGGACATGGACTATGTTCAACCTGATTAACTTTTATCTACCCAGTGCTTAGTAGCGCCTGGCACATAGTAAGTGCTTACCAAATACCATTAAAAGAAACAAACACACTAAGCACGTAGTAGGCATTCAGTAAATATTATTGTTTCTGATTGTCTTTAAGATAATTTTTTTCTGAGTTTTAATATTGGAGATATTGTCTAAAGATATTTTCTTAAAATATGTAAATATGAAGATATTTTCTACAATTACTTTCATGCTAGCCCCTTCCCGTTTATTTTTTACCTTCAGGACTGTCTTAGCAGTTTTTTACGATAAAGATTCTTTTTAGTTAAATGCAGTAAATTGGTGTTTGGTTTAGGGTGATATAGCAATTGTAAGTAGGATGGCCTGATATAAGTAGGATGGCCTACTCAATATCAGTGTGATAGAACTGTAATCCAGAATCCCAAAGTTCGTTTACTTAGATTGCACTATTTAAACTGTGTTCCTGTAAATTAGTGTTTGCTCATATTTTACTTCGTTGAAAATATAGTTGAATATTATCCTTAATATGCCCTGTAAATTGTAGAAATGTGATCAATAGATGAAGGAAATCAAAGTGTCTGTTCATTCTGAACCACAGAAATGAAGAAGTAGACGGATATTCTGGGAAGTTTCTGACATATGTGAGAAAGATAGACGCAAGAATAATCAGGTCCGTAGTTAGATCTCTTCATGTTCCTCGTGGATGAATATTATTTGATTTGATTCCTTCGTAGCTGGTTTAAACATCACAGATAGTGCCTTACATTATTGAAGCAAAATGAAAAACAGTTTCTTTAAGAAGTCTTGTGTTTTTTTCACCTGCCTTATTATCCTGTATTTCCTCTTGCCTCCAGGACATTGCCATTTGATTTACTGATACTTTCAATTCAATATTTCAAAAAATGAATTCCTTTTTGTCCCTTTAAACTTTCTCCTCTTCCAGACTATTGACAAAACTACAACCATCCCTATCCAGAAGGGCATGACCTTGGTGTCATTTTTGTCTCCCTTCTGTCATTTATCTCCTCCATCAGTCCCTAAATTCTTCTGGCTCTCCCTCCACCTTATTTCATGTATCTCCCCTTTCCTCTCCATCACACCGATTTAAGCTGTAATAATCTCATGGCTGAATTGTTGTTACAGTCCCTTTACTAGTCGAGCCTTTTTCCTCTTCAGTCTACCCTTCATGCAGTTATGTATTCTTAAAACATTATTCATCATCACTGTTATTTACCGAGTGTTTGCTGTGTGCAAAGGACTGTAGTAAGTGCATGAGAGAGAACAATACAATAGACTTGGTATACATGTTCCACATTTGGGCAGGGAATTTGTCTACCAATTCTGATACATTGTACTCTCCCAAGCACTTAATAAAGTGCTCTGCACACAGTAAGTGCTCAATAAATGGAATTGATTGATTATTCGTAAAACATTACATCTCTCATCAAACTCCTCTATTTCACCTTCATGAAATAACACATCCAGAACATTGGCCTTGAGCTGCTCCATCAGCTCCTTTCTTGCCTACTCACTCGTCTCCCGCTATACCTCAACCTGCACACTGTGCTCCTCTAATTCAAACTTCCTAGCTGTATCTTGTTTGTGATTCTCCTGTCTTTGACCCATTACTTCCATAATTTATTAAGCAAAGAACTCCCTTGCCATTCAAATCCACCAAACAACATCCCTCCTTGCTTTCATAGCCCTTCTTAATCTGTCTCTTTTCTCCTAAGAGGCATTCCCTGACTACACCTCCATTTCCTGGTCATGCCATCCAACACTGACATATACATTACGTGCATATATTTTTATTCATTTCATTACCTACTTTTGTTTGAACCCCTGTGTATATGCTTTTCATATTTTAATTATCATATATTTGTCAATTTATGTCTATTCCCTCAGATTGTAAACTCCTAGAGATCAGTGATTACATCTTGTTTCTATAGCTTATGTTCCCGAACACTTAATATAGAATGCTGCACACCTTATCTCCCAAATGCACACAGAAGGCATTCTTTAAATGACATTGCTACTGCAACTACTATTCATTCATTCATTCAATCAGTTGTATTTATTGAGCACTTACTGTGTGCAGAGCACTGTACTAAGCACTTGGAAGTACAATTGGCAACAAACAGAGACAATCCCTACCCAACAACAGGCTCACAGTCTAGAAGGAGGGAGACAGACAGCAAAACAAAACAAGTAGACAGGCATCAATAGCATCAACATAAATAAATGGAATTATAGCTATACACACATAATTGATAAAATAAATAGAATAATAAATATGTACATATATACACAAGTCCTATGGCGCGGGGTGGAGGGTAGAGCAGAGGGAGGGAGTCAGGGTGATGGGGAGCGGAGGAGGAGCAGAGGAAAAGGGGAGCTCATGCCTTTGATGAGTCTTTTAGACTGGGAGCCCACTGTTGGGTAGGGACTGTCTCTATATGTTACCGACTAGTACTTCCCAAGTGCTTAGTACAGTGCTCTGCACACAGTAACCGCTCAATAAATATGATTGATGGATTGATGATGACATTTAGTAGGGCAGTGTGAAGTAGAAAGTGACTGACATGATCTAAGATAAATTTCCCAATACTTATTTGGAGGTTACACTGAAATAATTTCAACTATGTGCTATTCACTGGCCATATAACAGTTTATGTAAATGTAAAATGACATGTACCACCCATGTTAACGTTCAGAGAAACAGTGTGGCGCACTGGAAAGAGCACGGGCTTGGGAGTCAGAGATCATGGGTTCTAATCTCGGCCCTGCCACTTGTCAGCTGTGTGACTTTGGGCAAGTCACTTAACTTCTCTGTGGCTCAGTTACCTCATCTGTAAAATGGGGATTAAGATTGTGAGCTCCATGTGGGACAACGTGATCATCTTGTATCCCCCCAGCGCTTAGAACAGTGCTTTGGACATAGTAAGTGCTTAACAAATACCATCGTTATCATTATTATTATTTAATATGTAAGAATATTTGAGAAAATGGTATTGGGCAGCCTTTCTGAGCTCTCCTTGACTTAAAAGGTGCTTGGAGAAAAAATAATCAGAGTCTCCAGAAATTTCTGTCAGGTTGACAAAGACCTAACAAAATTTGATTGTCAGAAAATGACTGAGGGATTTATCAGTGTTGCTTTTTTGTTACAACTAAACAAAGAAGGACTGAATAGCATTAGAATTGTGGCAGCAAAATTCTTTTCTCCCCCTCCCACCCAAAAAATATCTGGGTAGTTTGTAGCAGCTCAGGTGCTGACTACTCTGTATTATTCTGCTCCACCGCTACCAGCTTGACAGAACTATGAACACTGCCCCTCACTGAGCCCCAATAATGAAGTTAGATCATAAGTTCTTTGAAGGCAAGAATAGTATCTTCCTAATTTACTGTTCTGCTCCCTGAAGCACTCAGTACAGTGTTCTACACACAGTAAGCATTCAGACTTACTAGACTGTGAGCCCGCTGTTTGGTAGGGATCGTCTCTATATGTTGCCAACTTGTACTTCCCAAGCGCTTAGTACAGTGCTCTGCACACAGTAAGCGCTCAATAAATACGATTGAATGAATGAATGAATGAATTCAGTAAATACCATGGATTGATTAACTGATTTGCAGCACAGTGAAAGGGCGAAGCTGGGAACAGAAAAATCCTGGAGGGCTATAAGCTAATTTTTCCTACTGCAACATCATCATCATCATCAATCGTATTTATTGAGTGCTTACTGTGTGCAGAGCACTGTACTAAGCACTTGGGAAGTACAAGTTGGCAACACATAGAGACAGTCCCTACCCAATAGTGGGCTCACAGTGTAAAAGGGGGAGACAGAGAACAAAACCAAACATATTAACAAAATAAAATAAATAGAATAGATATGTACAAGTAAAATAAATAGAGTAATAAATATGTACAAACATATATACTTATATACATGAACTACAAATTGTTATTATTACTCATGTTAACTTGATATTTGTGCAAGTGTGGGGCAGAAACAGCTACTGTGCATCCCATTACCACAGTCCTTTTTTTCTTCAGTGCAGATTTAAACCTCAACAACCTTTTCAAGAGACATTATTCTGGATTTAATATTATACTCTTTGAGAAATAAAAGAATGTTATAATGCAGAATAACCAAATTTGCCTATCAAACATGATTTTAAAAATCTGTTTGAACAATTGAAAAGACCACATTTCAAATGACAGTAAGCTGTGCTGCACAGTACCCCAACCAATTTTGACTAAAGGATGGTGTGACGAAAATAAGGTCCTGAAATTTTTCTGAATAGATATGTATTTTTAAATGGGTACTTCTTAAGCTATTACTGTGTGCCAGTCACTGTTTTAGGCACTGGGGTAGCTACAAGGTAAACATGGTGGACACAGTCCATGTTGTACATGGAGTTCACAGTCTTAATCCTCATTTTACCGATGACATAATTGAGGCACAGAGAACTTGAGTGACTTGCCCAAGATCACACAGCAGACAGGTGGTGGAGCTGGGATTAGAACCCATGCTCTATCCAGTAGGCCATACTGTTTCCTTATAACATGTGTTTGATAGTACACAGATATATATTGCGTGGGACGAACATGTGCCATGGAGGGAGCTACTTACCAACTTTCTTTGGTAAACGCTCTTGTTCAGGTTTCATTCTTGTTCAGGTGTTCCACAGGATGGTTTTCGGCCATAGAGCTGGCCAGTGAAACCTCGACAAAAGGTTGGCTGAAGCAACTCAAGAAAAAACTACTCTGGGGGTAGCCTCATGATTGACTGTCAGGCTGGAAAATAGTAATGAAGATGTGGGAAGCATGAACATAATGTCAGTCTATGTGACTCAGCAAGGAGCAGCAAACAGAAATGGGAAGGGCATACGCACATATACGTTTTTGTGTTTATAACTGTACTTGTAAATATGCTCTCCAGTATATTTCATATATATTTAATGAATTAAATCCTGTAATACATCAATTCTCTTGGTGGTGGTGACTCCTACTGGACTAGCGTAAAAATTTTGAGTTTAGTTTCTAAGCAGACTGCATTCATTAATACCAGCTTTTTGGATCAGCATAATGTAGCTTAGAATAACTTCTTTGCCTGGCTCAGGGAAAATCCCTAAAGTAGTTATGTTATGTCCAGATGCAAATTTGAGAGCATTGCTCGTGGAGATTAAAACACCAGCAAGGATTTGGACTGGGATTTTTTTTTTGTGGTAGGGAATTGTTTCTTTTTGGAACCTGTTACATTTTTATTTACCTTTCTCCATCAGTAGACTTTTATCACCTGCAAGCCCATTTGACTCCAGGTGACTGAAGATTTCTTTTTTGCACAAATAATGGTAATTTGTGTCCCTCATCATTCATTCATTCATTGAATCATATTTATTGAGTGCTTACTGTGTGCAGAGCACTGTACCAAGTGCTTGGGAAGTACAAGTTGGCAACATATAGATACGGGCCCTACCCAAAAACGGGCTTTCTTGGTGTGTTGCAGTCTATGGGGTGATATTTGGAAAGTATCATTTTAGGTGTTCTGTAAAGTGGACAAAATCACAATATGGTAATTCCCAGTTTGAGAGGGGTAATGCCAGCTGGCCCTACCTACTAACTGTTCACATTGCATTCCCTAGATTTGTCAGTCAGACTGACTGCTTTTGTGTCCAGCTCCCAGAAAGCCATCCCTGAAATCCATGCTAGAAGCCATTTTAATAGGAACCAAGAAATGATGCTGAATGCTGTTAAGCTAAAGTGAATATCCCAATCCAAGCCATTTAGTATGATACGATTTGAAGCCTCTTAATAATTCTAAATAACAGTGGAAGGTGATGGCCTCAACTTTGGATTTTACTTCATGTATAGTTAGCAAAGTGTAAAAGAAAAATCAAGGGAGACTATAATATTCAGAACCAGGCATAAATAATACGAGAGTTGTAAAGTGGTCAAACTTTACTGTTGGTATGTGGGAAACCTCTAAACTTACAAATGGTTCTGTTTTCTATGATTTGCTTGTAATAATAATAATAATAATGATGGTATTTGTTAAGCGCTTACTATGTGCAAAGCACTGTTCTAAGCGCTGGGGAGATACAAGGTGATCAGATTGTCTCACGTGGGGCTCACAGACTTAATCCCCATTTTACAGATGAGGTAACTGAGGCCCAGAGAAGTGAAGTGGCTTGCCCAAGGTCACACAGCTGACAAGTGGCGGAGCTGGGATTCAAACCCATGACCTCTGACTCCCAAGCCCGCGCTCTTTCCACTGAGCCACGCTGCTGTTTTGTAAATTGTGGGTGCTTGCTAACCACCACTCTCATCAATCATTTCAAGAATTAAGTGTGTCTACCTAACTACCAGTAGTTCAGTGATTTGTATACCCATTTGTACACGGTTTAAAACAGTTTCTGTAAGATGAAAAACCAAGTTAAAACTCTATTTTTAGGAAAAACATATTTATTAAAATATATTTTTATGATGTATATATATGGAATTGATTTGCACAAGGGATGG